>NC_088924.1:28412500-28442500 GCF_038396675.1 Hydra vulgaris | reverse complement strand
ATAGGTATTTGAATCAAGTTTCAGACAAAATCTTGCTATGGATTAACAAAAAATATTATATTGAGGTTGTTATGATTGGACATGATTTCGAAGGACATATTGCTATTGGATTAAAGCTCAATGGTATTACTCCAACTTTATTAACCAGCAGTCAACTGAGTCCAATACGAACAAGTATATGGTTTCATATTTTTTACATGTATTTTTTATGATTTAAATCAATATAACTTAAAAATATTCTCTTTTAAAAAAAACTAATGCGTGAATAACCTTTAAAAAAAAATGTTTATTTACCTCTGAAAATTTACAATCCCATTACTCAATTATAAGAATAGATTTATCAAAAGAGTAAAACTATTGCCCAACAAAATAAATGTTTACAATCTTATAGTTAATAAAACTCAGAGCTTTTTATTTTTTTATCTTTATCTGACTTCAAAAAAAAATTGGCTATACAAGTTATGTGAAAAATTATTTCCTATGTATTGCAACTTTAAAGTGTTAAAAAACAATTTTCAAATAACAAACAGTTTGGTGTTTCGGCTTCACAAAAGCAAAGCAGATTTAGCTGTACATTTTTTTAATCATTTTTAGTGTTTGGACTAGCATATATAAAAAGTTGTAAATACAATCACACTTGCCAGTTCAACCTAAGATTTTGTAGTCACATTTACATTTAACGTTTATATGAACATTATCTGCTGGATTTTGTCTATAATTTTTCATTAATTGAATTCCAATATTCTAAATTCAAATTCAACTTTTTATTCATTCTGTATAGCAAATTAAAAATACTGTTAATTGCTTCTGCAGTGTGTTTTTTTTTCCATTTTTTTATCCAATTAATAATCTAATTTGAAATAAAAAGAATAATCTTTTTAATCAACTAATAATAATAAATAATAAAAAACTTTTTAAAGTTTAATTTAACTTTTTCATTTGTAATTTTAAATTATATATATTTATATTTAAGTATATACTTATATTTAAGTATATATTTATATACTTTTTAAAATTTAATTTTTCATTTGTAATTTTCAATTATATTTATACTCTATTAGTATTTTATACTTATATACATTTTGTCACAAAGGGCTACAAATAGGGTCAGAAAAAACTACAAATAGAGTCAGAAAAAATGTTCCTCAAAAAATTTTGTACTGGATATTTGATTTTTATATCACTTTTACAAATTTCCAAGTTTTACTCATCAACCATTGTTTACAAAATCACTGGCTGCCATTTTAGCATTTTTAATAAGATTTTAAAAACCTGGAAATTGTTTGTTTGCTCTGTTTTCACAATAAAAAAAGCTACCTTGCAACTTCTCAAAAAAAGTAGTCAAATTTTTCAACCCTACCCCAAATCTGATTATTTACAAAGTTTTATTCAAGTTCTATAAAAGTTGGCTGAAATTTTATTTTTGTCCAATTTTAAATTTCCAACAAAATTAAAAAAAAAAGGTTACACAAAAATTAAGATCTGAGCCAAACAAGCCAAGGATAAGCTAATGGTAGTTCCATTAGTAAGGCCTCCAGTAGTAGCAAAAGATTTTTTTACTAACTTGTGGCTCAGTTAAATTTTCTCAGCCCTGTTGGCAGCCAATTGGTCAAGGAATACCACATCCAAATCCCTGTACAGTTCATTATACAAGTGAAAATCTTCATAATGTTAATGACTAACATTCTTGCACAATATTTGCAGCACTCAGTAATTTTTTGCAATGACGTAATAGGAGTGGTTGAACACATCATTAACTCTCCACTAGATCTCCCTGATAAAACAACAATGATGCAAGTCATATTTCTTCAATCATAGAGATGCACTCTTTTTTTGAAATTATCAAAATAGAATAGTAAAATTTAAAAAAATAAAGGAAAAGTTAAATTATAAAATCATGATAATTTTTTTATTTATTTGTTTAATAATATTTATGCTTTTTATAATATTTAAACCAATATAATTATTATATTTTATAATTATAATTAAATAATATAAATTGAATATAAAAGGTTAATTTACAAAGGTTTTTTTTATCAGGTTTTTCTGAATCCCAGCTCCATGACAACGAAATTTGTATTTCAGAGAATTCTACTTACTCGCTTTGTACTTGTCAAAATGGCTTTAGTTATAATAATGTAAACCTTATGTGTTCAGGTAATTGTTGTTTCATTCCATTCATAAATTGTTTTATAAAAATAGTTTTTAACTTCTATTTTTATTTTTAATTTGTTTGTTTAAAACCACTTTAGAGATTTAGAGAAACCACTCTAGTTTTTCTCTTAAGTACTAAACATAAAAAGAAAAAGAAAAACCACTCTAGTTTCTCTCTTAAGTACTGAAGATAAAAAGAAAAAAAGAAACTTCTCTAGTTTCTCTCTTAAGTACTGAAGATAGAAAGAAAAAAAGAAACCACTTTAGTTTCTAAGAACTAAAAATAGAAAAAAAAAAGGAAACGGCTCTAGTTTCTCTTTTAAGTACTGAAGATAGATAGAAAAAAAGAAACCACTCTTGTTTCTCTCTTAAGTACTGAAGATAAAAAGAAAAAGAAAGCCATAATGGTTTTCTTTTTTATTTAGTAGGAAACTCTATCTCATTTAGCAGAAAACTTAGTAGTTTATAAAGACAAACAAAGCAGTTGTAGAAGTTGGATTAATGTAAAGCTCATGGGAGCAATGAAGCATTTAAAAAAATATTCTAGTAATAATGCAGCTATTTTTTACTTTCTAAAGTACTAAAATGTAAAGTTAATTGTTTTATTAAATCTTACTAGTTTAACTTTTACTAAATCTCCTAAAATAATAATTTAAAAAGATATGTCGGCACCCTCTTATTGTGTTTTATGTAATAAAAAAAACTTGATTTAAAGATTTTTTGAATAAAAATTTTTTTAGGTGTTGCTCTAGACCTTTAAACATTTAACAGTTCCATAATATCATTAATAAAAAGTTCCTTAACTTTAGGTCAAGATGGGTCTTGAATGAAGTGAAGTTACATTATTGTCTTAAAGATAGTAATAAATTTAAAATATATATATATATATATCAATTTAATATATATATATATTTTTCAATTTAATATATATATATATATTTCAATTTAATATATATATATATATTTCAATTTAATATATATATATATATATATATATATATATATATATATATATATATATATATATATATATATATATATATATATATATATATATATATATATATATATATATATATATATATATATATATATATATATATATGTAAATTATGTTAGTGTATTTTACAAATAGAGTGCTCAATGTCCTTAAAGAACAGAGCAATAATAAATTAGTAAAAAACACTTATCTAACTTTTATCTTCGACTTGAAGTTTCACCATTGCTGGATCATCAGGAACTCTTCCTTAAATTTTAAAGGTCTTGAGGAACCTCAAGATAATTTCCTAGAGCATTGATATTTTTCCAGAGTATTTCTGAAATGAATAGACAACTTTTGCACACCCAGGCTAAACGAATTGTAAAAAAAACTAAAATTCACTCCACCCTAATATATATATATATATATATATATATATATTTAAATATATATATATATATTTAAATATATATATATTTGTATATATATATATATATATATATATATATATATATATATATATATACATATATATATATATATATATACATACATACATACATACATATATATATATATATATATATATATATATATATATATATATATATATATATATATATATATATATATATATATATCATCTAACATCTGTGGTCTAGTTTTCTAAACGTCTGCAGTCTTGTTTTAAAGATCTGGTCTTTCTCTTAAAAAAGTGTGTGTAGTCTCATTCTACAAAAGTGTTGAATGTTTAGTTTAAATTAAACAATTACTTTTTTTGGAAATAAGTTGCTTAAAAATCTTTTTTAATTATGTTTAAAAATTTTTATGAAAGATTAATTATTTAATTATGTTTAAAAATTTTTATGAATCTAATAAAGGTATCATTGATTTTTTTAGATGTTAATGAATGTAGTAATGGTATTAACGACTGTGATTGGGACCATAGTAAATGCATTAACTTGATTGGTAACTATTCTTGTTCATGTCAAAATGGCTGGCAGTTGGTTAATGGCCAGAGATACTGTGAAGGTCTAATTTTAAAAAAAAATTCTTGTTTGACATAAGAAATAATTTGTATTTATTTTTTATAAATGTCAAAGAGTTTTTATTAAGCTTCATCATATAGTTATATAAAATTACTCACAAATGTTAGTTAAATACATATAGGTCACTTGACAACCCTTTTATGTTGTTGCTATTTTTTCATAAAACAACATTTAATAAAAGTTTAATAATTTTTATCCTACTATTTATATTATTTATCACATACATTTTGACATTATGACATATTTATATGACATTTTGCACTGCATTTTTTGTGTGCAACTGCGTTATTTAGAAAACCTAATGCTTGTTTACCAAGTAAATGTTTTTTTTTAATGTATTCACTTTTAACAAAGCTGCAGGTAACTGTAGGTACTGTTTGTAGAAAGAGAAAGAGGTTCAACCTTATGGCAATTAGTCATAAACTCAAACGTGGCAGGTAGAGCAGGATCAATAACATTTACAATGTGATTTCAAACCTTTCAAAAATTTTTAAACAACTTTAAACAACTAAGTTTTGTTGGGATTAAGATTCACCAGCTACTACAAACTACTGCAAACACCTGCAAACAGATGCAAACCCCTGTAAACACCAGCAAACACCAACTCCTGCAAACCACAAGTTGTCAAAGGAGAAAGATCACATGCAAGATTGGCTGTTTGTTCTAAATAATCAAAAAGTAATAATTTTTTGTCTAGACAGGAGTTTATAGTTGTGTCATTAAAAAATAGAGCTACTGAAGGTAAGAATGTTAGAAAAATTGTTAATATAGATGAGAAACAACACAGGAATGGAACCATGTGGTACCTAGATGTTATTGTAAATTTATAAGTTTTGTCCATCAATATTAATTTTAATACTGTGGTTAAAAAGGAATGGTTTAATAATTCTAAAAACTTTTAATAAGATCCTAACTTTGTGTTAGTGAGATAATCTTGTTACTAATACAATCTTCTGATTGACAAAACAATCTTCCTAATAATGAGACAATCTTCCTAATAATGAGACAATCTTCCGATTCATGAAATAATCTTGTGATCAATGATTCAGCTTTTTTTTAAAACTTGATTTAAAAATAGTAAAATTTAAAATATATATTTATTATATAATCAAACACAGATTTTTTGTTCTTCGAAAATTAGTATAACTCATAAGCTTTTTAGAATAAAAAAAGCAACTTAAATTTTATTCATTCATATTATTCATTTTATTCATTCATTTGTTGCTCAAGACAAATCATAAACGTGTTTAACTTTTAGTTTTTAACTTTTAGAGGAAAAAGTGTTGCAAAATGTCATCTAGTTAGAATGTGTTTTGTTTTATTGAGTTGGTCATTTAGTTTTTATTTCTATGTTTCTTTAAATCTTAATTTTTTTATATTTATATAAGTTGATTTGAATTATTTTTTATTAAAATCCTTATTAAATATTTTTTTTTTTTTGTAAAAGAAAGTTAATAATTTTTTTTTGTTTATTTTTTATTTAAGTATCTTAATATTTAAAGTTTACATTACTTAACAGTCTTTTAAAAATACTGTGTTCTACTTCAACAGTCAGCACTTATAAAAATACTAATATGTTCTACTCAATGTACTCTATAATGTATATTACTATGCTTACACTATGCTATATTATTATATTATAGTGTGTTTAAATTATTAAAAAAAATAATTGATAGTATTTTTATTTAAAAGTTTGTCTAATGAAAATTGTAAAAATTTGTTTAATGATAATTGAAATGACAAGATATTTGAATACATTTGTGTAAAATATATTATAAAAAGGCCTATGGTAATTTTTTTAATTAAAGGTTATAGTTTTGTTGTTTAGATTTTTATAAACAAGTTCTTGCTTATAAATTGATATTGTAATGATGAAATAATTATTATTAATCATGAAATAAATAGTGTTAATTATTTTACTTGCAAATTGGAAACAAACAAATTTAAATTTGTTTGTTTGGGAAACATGGAAAAAAGATTTTTAGTTGTATCAAAAGTAAATAAAACTGTACAATTATGTTGAAATGCTAGAACCATCAATTGGTGGCCAACCAATCATTGGTGGGTCCATCCATAGTCACATAAAGCTCATTACAGTGTAACATATAAGTACACTAAAACAATTTCTACCAAACAATTGTTCAAGGTTTGTCAATATCTCTTCCTGAACCAGTTACAGAATTAGCTGAACCCCTTCCTATTACTTCCAAAGATTCGTTATTCCTCTAGGAACTATACAGTCTAATAGCTGCTTTTCATTTAAAGAAAGTTCCTCATCCATCTCAATATTGATTGAGTCATCATCTCTTATGTAACATTCAACAAGATCTTTATACTTCAAAGAATAAATTTGTTCTTCCTCATTTTTCTTAAATTTTTTCTAGGCTTTATTTTCTTTTTAGTTTTTTCTCTTTCAGCTTTTAGCCTTTTTTAAGTAAGTTTATTTTTACCAATTTTTTTCTCCCTTGGACACACTGAAAATCAGAAACCAAAAATATCTTTTTTTACCACCAGAAACTTAAAAAGAACCTTTAATCTTGTCAGTTATTGAATAACCAAGTCGGCACTATTGTACACAAAGTTCTCTTACATAAATCAATAAAAAATATAATATAAATAAATATAATATAAAAAAATATAAAATAAAAATATAAATAAAACTAAACATTACAAACTATTTCTAAACATTACAACTTATCACTAAACATTACAACTTATCACTAAACATTACAAACTATTACTAAACATTACAAACTATTACTAAACATTACAAACTATTACTAAACATTACAACCTATTTCTAAACATTTCAACTTATCACTAAACATTACAAACTATTACTAAACATTACAAAATATTATTAAACATTACAAACTATTACTAAACATTACAAACTATTACTAAACATTACAAACTATTACTAAACATTACAAACTATTATGTAACAATCATGGAAATAGCCATTAGCCATTAAAATTTTGTCTAAAAATTTAAAATACAAAAGTTTAAGGGTTTTAGTATTTAAATTTAATAGCTTGTAATAAGTGGAGCTGAGCAAAAAGTTTTGAAGATAGTTTGAAGTTTAAACTCAGATAAACATTTTATATTTCTGACCTTACAAGTATTTTTAAAAAGATATTTTCTTATAATATTTTCACTTGTTAAATATTTTTTTATAATATTGTCAAATTGTTTTTTAGATGTGAATGAATGTACTTACTTGTGCAAAGGTGGTAATCTTACCTGTAATAATCTAAATGGATCATACGTCTGTATTTGTCCTGTTGGCTTTTCTTACAATTATAATAGTTTACAATGTGATGGTTTGTGTTTTATTTTTTTTTTAAGTTAAAGTATATTTGTATAAAAATTTTGTTATATATTTAATATATTTATGGATTTACGAAAAAATCCAAATTTTTTAAAATATCCTGCTGATATTTTAAAAAATATTTTAAATATAACCTGGCATTGGAGGTAACTCTCATATCATATCTGTTTTTTCACATTTTTTACTAAAAGTATTATAAACATTTTTGAAAAATATTTCATTGAGGTGTAAATTATTTTTTGTTTTCAGCATGGCATATTTAATTTTTTTCAACATTAAACTGTAAAAGATTTTGTAAAAAGTTAGCAATAAGTTTATTTAATAACATATTCATTATTGAAAATCTTGCTGTATTAAATCTAACTAAAAAAGAGAGTTATTGTTCTCTAAACATTTGAAACCATAGGTTAAAACCGCTACTTAATGATGATGTTGTAATAATATATACAGCATTTTTAGCATTAAGTTAATCTATAATATCAAATAAAAATCAAATCAATATATATATATATATATATATATATATATATATATATATATATATATATATATATATATATATATATATATATATATATATATATATATATATATATATAAATATATATATATATATATATATATATATATATATATATATATATATATATATATATATATATATATACATAAAGTTGTATTATATGGGCAATTTCAAGGCAGAAAATGAAAAAGTAGTCAAATTTCATTCTCTTTTTCGTCAACTTTTAGCAAATGAATATTGATGTAGACACATGAAAGTTTATTTTAACTATATCTTTAGTACTAAAATTAATTAATTTAGGTCAATTTTATGCTTCCGAAAGTTACGGTTTTTCTCATTGTCACACTATAAAAAAAAGTATCATTGTAAAATGTTGTTTTAACCATGAATTTATTTGCATAATCAAAATTAATTTAGTGTGAAAATGGAGCTAACATACTCAAATTGTTGTTGGTCAGAGTTTATATTTTTAAAAAATATGTATATTTCAGCAAAATAACGAAAAAACCTTTGCAATTTTCATGTAATGTAAGTTAACAAAAACATGACAAAGTTTTGTTTTTTCTAAAATTAAGTTTAAAAACTAAAGTTTATTAATAAGATATGCAAAAAAATATTAAATCTTATGTTTTTACATTTAAAGTTTTGATTAACGATGCTTAGTTAAAACACATTTTTGTTTAAAATTTGTGTAACGTAAGTTAAAACTACATGCATTTACTAAAGTTCTAGCACTTTTTCATTAACAAAATGAATTACGTCATTAAGTGATTCTTATTTTGTCGCATTGGTTTGACAAGTTTCTAATTGAAACTTTTTATTAGGAAAATTTAGAAAAAAAATCTTTTTTTTTTTTTAATGTTATGAAAATTATTTAAATCAGGGCCTTTGAGAGGGAGGGGGCAAAGGGGGCAAATTGACCCGGGCGCCAAGCTTGAAGGGGCGCCGGACAATCCATTTTTTGTTGTTGTTTTTTTTAACAATAAAATAGAAAACATTTTAATGACAATTTGAAATCTGCTTAGTTTTCGTATTTGAGATTGAAACTTTAGTATTCGTAATAAAAATGCACATGAAAAAAATAATTTCAATTTTAAATTCTATTATTATAATTAATTTTAAACTATTTTTAATGCAAAAACTGGATTTAGAAGTAGTAGAATTAGGCGGAAGCTGGCGTGTTCTGTAAGCCTATGAACAGTTAGCAATGCTAGCTCATGTTCGATTGTACAGAAGATGATGTGCTGTAGTAATTATAATAATAACTGATTAAATTTTGCTTTGAAGCAGTCGATACTGATAGCACTAAGAACTTTGTTAGGTAGTGCATTCCATGGGTTTGCTTAAACTTCTTCAACAATGAGAACAAGACATTTGTTGTCGATTTCGCGGTAAAAGCGCTGTTTTTTTAAGTAGTATTTAACTGTTGAAGCAAAAGAAGAATCATAGTGTTGCATTTTTTAGACAAATAAGTGGCATTGCCTTTTCAGGACCCGCCCAGTTATCAAATATTTGAGTTTTTGCATCTTTGTTGCACTCAATATGTGTAATTTACTGCACTCAATATGTGTGATTCGAAGGACTGTGGATTTGTTGGGGGCTTAAACAATTCCCCTGAAGCTGAGCTAAATGAATTTTAAAGTGAATCATCAGAGTCAGAAGGAGGAACTTTATCTAACAGCAGAGAATGTGAAATTCAACCTGACTTGGTAATAATTAATGCTAACCCCTCTTTTTGCCCAGCTGTCAAAAAGATCAAGATGTAATTATTTTAAAGAGACCTCCTAGCATAAAGGCAGTATTCAAAAGTGGTTATTGTCTTTTCTTCAATGGAACAGAGGAGCTAGGGATCAATGGAGGAAACTCATAAATTGTGTGAAGGAGCATCAATCCAGCCATTGCACCTAAAGTTCTACATGGGTTGGAAAGAGGCATACATTTGTCTTACTAGCTCCACTGGTATATATTTAGAGCTCTTGAAGTGAATAAATTTTGAGACAGCTAAATGGCAGACAATTTTTTGTGGAATTTTGGATGTGACTATTTTCTTGGTATCTAGGAACTTAGCTTTTCTAGGTAACTCATTATAAAGTTTTCTCAATATCAATTTTAATTATTTATACAATTATTGTAATAATTTAGTTATAATTATTATATACAACTTTGTTTGCAGGTGAAAAAACACTCGTGAATGGGAAAGAAAATGGAAACTTTCTTGCTGGTATAAAGCTTATTGGTTGTCACAACCCCGTCATTCCATTCCACTTAGAAAATATAAGACACCATCAACAAGACGACTCCAGAATGAGTGCTCATTACTTCTCTCCATTATCTCCAAATGAGTTCATCAAAGAATATGGTGTTATCTTAAGTGCAGCTGTCGAAGAAATCCAGGATGATATCTATTTCACAATCATAGTCGATGGCACCCCCAATATATTTTGCCCTGAGCAGATAACCTTTGTTATTCGTTTTCTCCTCTACGAAAGAGAAATTAATTACTGGAAAATCAAAGAGCATTACTTGTGTGTTGAAACTTTCGAAATGAAGAAAAGAGTGGATATCCCTAGTCAAAAAATCTTGTAGTATATCCTTTAAAAAGGATATAGGACATTCCTATAAGAAATTGGAACCTGATTTTCTATAGGATAGCGCAATTAAATACAATCTATAAAAATTTCTTTAGTGTAGGATACCTATGCAATTCTCCTCCAAAATCTTATAGGAGTCTTATCCTAAATCACAGATATAAAAGTCCTATAGGTATGGGCTTACAAGAATCCTACAAAATCCTGTTCCAAAATCTTAAAGGAGTCCTATCTATAAGACATCGTATATAAAAGTTGTATATGTATGGGTGTACAGGAATCCTATTCAATCCTAATCCAAAATCTTATAGGAGTTTTATCCCATATGACACCAAATGAACAATATCCTATAGTTTTATATACACAGAAATCCTACTTATTTGAGTAGGATTTCTGGACATATAAAACTATAGGATATTATTATTTCAATGTCTTATAGGATAAAAACTTCTATAAGATTTTTGAACAGGATTGAATAGGATTCCTGATCATATAAAACTATAAGGTGTTGTTCATTCAATGTCTTATAAAACATCGAATGAACGATATTGCTCTTGACATTTCTAAATGCTTTAGAAATGTCAAGAGCAAGCCTTAAGCTCTCCACCTCTATCTAATGCACGATGAAACCTATTGGTTATTACTGTTAGCAAATCAGCTGTAGAATGAGAAGATTGAAATCCATATTGATGGTCAGAAAACAAGTTATTAGATTGAAGATGAGAGATTAAGTGTTTGTTAATTAAAGATTCAAAAACCTTGCTTATGATAGGAAGAAGACTAATGGGATGGTAGTTAGACGAGTCAAGTTGCTCAAATTTTGAAAATAAGGATAACATATGCTGCTTTCCAGCAGGCTGGAAAACAAGACTCTGATAAGTTATTGTTATGGTTTTGAAAGTATTGATGACAGCTCTGGAGAACACTTCTGCAAGACTACAACAGGTATATTGTCTGGAGCACAAACTGTAGAATAGTCTAAGTAGGAAATCATTTTAGATACAGAATTGGACTGATACAAATGTCAAACAATGGATCAACCTCTTTGACGGCTATATCAGGTAGAGCGCAACTAGTGGAATCAAGAGATGATATTGATGAAAGGTTTTTAGCAAACAGTTAGGCTTTGTCTTTAGGTGAGGTGACAAAGTCTGAACGATACAAGAGAGGTTGAATTATAGATTTGCCCTTATTATTGATACTTTTAAAGATTTTCCAGAAGTCACGAGAGCCTAATTTTTGTGATGAAATACAAGATTTCATGACCTAAGAGTAGTAGGCTTTGGCTCTAGACAAAACCTTTTTACAATTGTTTCTAGCAGTAATAAGCAGACGTCTGTTTTCTGGAGAATTGTTTTGCTGATAGATATGGAAGTAACAGTCTGATTGGCAATTGCAGTAGCACAACGTGAGGAAAATCATGGAGAAGAGTGAGGCTTGACTTGAAATGGTTGAGAGGGAATAAAAGATTCCATGCCAGCCTGAATCCATGAAGTTATGTAAGAAGCACATTTGTCAGCAGGATGACTAAAGACTTCTACCCAAGGGCAATCACGAAGAAAATCAAGGAAAGAGTCCCAGTCAGCTTTAAGGTAGTTGTAAGAGGTACGATGATAAGGGGATGACTAGGATCAGAGACAAGACATAAGTTGAGTGTAGAAGGTAAATGATTCGAGTTGTCTGGAAAGCGAGTTGGAAAGTTGACTATTTGAGTTAGGAAGTAATAAAGGCCAAAGTTGTGGGCTTTAATGCCTGCAGAGTCACTGACACTAGAGCCAAGTCATTCAGTTTGATGAGCATTAAAGTCACCAACAACAACAATATTCGCTGATGGATAAAGAGAGAGGGCTTGGTTAATTTGATCTGAAATAGCATCAAAAAGGGTGCAGTCTTGAGATGAAGGAGAGCGATATAGAACAAAAACTGTGCTAAATGAAAGCACATAAAAGAATAGTCTATGGATTCAAACCATGTATCCTGTCAAATGGGTGAATTCTTAGGAATGTAAATGCTCAGGCCAAGCTTGTGACTGTTGGAGTCTTTACGAGTTAAAGGAAGATAACTATCAACACTTTGATCACAAAATGAGACAGCTGAACTCAAATTAGTCTCACAAAGAGCAAGTAGGTCTGGTGAACTTTGCAAGAGATAAGACTTAACAGAAGAAAAGTTACTTATGAAGACCACAAATATTAGTGAATAGTAGGTTTAGAGAACTTGGTGATGACGATGGTTTTTGTGTTTTATAGTTTTCGTACTCTGATATTTTTCAGCTGTTGATGGAAACAGCCTCTCTGAGTGCTACCATAGAGTTCTGGAGACCTGACTACCAGCCAGCTTCAGAACCATAAAACTGAGTTTTAGAGCTGTACCCTCATTAGGAGATAATAGAAGGTTAGGGTTTCCTGGTTGCAAATTTTTAAGAGGCTGTAGCTGTAGCTGGATTGCTAGGATTCAAAACTGAACTCACTACTAAAAGAAAGCATAAGCTAAAGCACTTTCATGTTGATGCATCAAACACAGCCCATTTCCACAACAGCCAAATAAAAGAATTTAAAGTGAATGTTTTTAATATTGGTTTAAATGATCTGATCCAGCAGATTTGTTCAAGATTTGAGATAAGCATGGTGGTTAGTAATATGTTTTCATTTGTCTGGTTGAATAAAAATGATCTTTCCGTTTAAAATAAAGCATGAGAACTTAAATGATCTTTCCGTTTAAAATAAAGCATGAGAAATGGTTTCATCTGAGAAATGTGAGCATAAAGAAGTTCACCATTTTAACAAAACAATTTTCAAGCAAGAAAATCCAATGCAGCTACTTGATCTAATCTTTTAAAAGAAGCCTTTAGAAAAAACTCTCTCTGTTTGACCATACGCTAGAATCGCGTTACTAATATTTGACTGTTTTGATTAAAGAAGATTTGACTAAAAAGGTGAGCTTTGACAACGTCATAATTATTTTGACAGCCAGAAAAGTTCC
This sequence comes from Hydra vulgaris, assembly GCF_038396675.1. Lineage (NCBI taxonomy): Eukaryota > Metazoa > Cnidaria > Hydrozoa > Anthoathecata > Hydridae > Hydra > Hydra vulgaris. The sequence goes on along the minus strand of NC_088924.1, from coordinate 28,428,894 downwards.
TAATATAATAAAAAAAAGCTAAAACCTTTTTTGTTTTTGTTTTAGTAAAACAAATTGTTTGTAAATGCAATTAAGGAGGGTCATACATAAAGCACGTCTCCCTATATTTTTCAATTCTTAACCCCTTCCTTCCTGTCACAAGCGATCACGTATACCTGAACCCCTCCCCCTCCTAAACTGTGATAGCAGTTTTTATGTCAATAATATTTTAAAAGAATTAAATGTAAATACTTTGCAGCATTTTAAAAATTCAACCTAATGAAAATAAGGCAATATGCGTAAACGTAAGAAGTGTAAACAAAAACTTCGACAAACCAAAGATTTTTTTATACTCAAATAAGTATTAATGAAGTTGAAATACTAAAATAATTTTTCAAAGTTGCTCTTGGTCTTGCGGAAAAACTGTATTCAATTTGATAACTTTCATAAACGTTATGAAAAATTACTCAGGAAGAGCCACCAGTTTTTTAAAATTTCTTTTGTTAATCATTTTTAATGAATGAGTTCAATACCTCTGCAATTCTTTTTTTACGTAACTCTAACTCTTAATAATAGATATAAAAAAGTCCACGATAATAATTGCTCGGTAACATAAGTGGTGTAATGTAACTTAAATATAAAGTATCAAAAAAACCAGTTTATCTTCCTAAGCTGGTCACCTCTGATAAATTTATATATATTTTTAAAATTGGTATAGAATTCTCAACATCTTGTAAAAGTTTCTAATACAAACCGCTTTACTGATTTGCAGAAATCTGACCTAAAAGTTGAAGCAATTTTTTTACCTTGTTTCCTGTGTAATGTAAGTTAAGTGGCATTTTCAGTAATAAGTTCGCCTCCTTTTGGCCAGATTCAAAACTTTTTAACTTATTTTATTTATTTATTTTATTTTATTCTTTAGACTAACAGCTTTCATACAAAAATGCTAAAAGTTTAGTTTACAGTTTAAATAGGCAAATATTTGATAAAGTTATTGCGTGTATAACATAAGTTAAAAATGGAATTGCTCATATATATATATATATATATATATATATATATATATATATATATATATATATATATATATATATATATATATATATATATATATGTATATATACATAATATATATAAGTAGAAAAGCTTGACACTTTTTCAGAAATTATTTGCCATATGTAGTAAACATGAAATTATAATATATTACAAATACCATTTTTCTGATAACAATTCTAAATACTTTCTAATACTTTTTTTGGGCAATTTTATAAATTTACAAATAAAATGAGAATCTTTTTATAATTTTTAAGAACGATTGTAATTCAAAATGTTAAATTAATTTGTAGTGCTTTTTAAAAACTTTTCGATATATTATAAAAATCTGTCATTATCAGTATTATCTCTTATTCTCCAACTATTTTATATTTAGTTTATTATAATATTTGTACAGGGTGCGGAAAAATATAAAAGTATGGTGTTTTCTTTCAATATATAGAGTGTTTAAAGTATTCTTTTGTATTCCTTCATATTCTTTTAATATTTTTTAGTATTATTTTGTTTTAAATTAAAGTGTAATTTGTTTCCCGTCTTGTACAGGAACTTTTGCTGTTTATATTTTTGTACAGGAACTTTTTCCGCACCCTGTATATTACAACATGTTATTTTTTTTTTTTTTATAAATCTAATATACTTTTTATAAAAACTAATGATCATAAAAAAATATTTATACCTTATTTTATTTACTTTTATTCTTTATAAATATATTATAGTGTTCTTTATGTTATATAGATGTGAATGAGTGTGGTTTTCTGTGTAAAGGTGAAGGTTTAAAATGTAATAATTTATTTGGATCATACACATGTGGTTGTCCTGTTGGTTTTTTATACAACTATACAAGTCTACAGTGCGATGGTTTGTATATTATTTTTATGATTTTTTTTTTTGATTTCATTTTTTAAATAAATAGATAATTTGTTTTTAAATTAATATATAGTTTGTTTGATTGTGTTTGAAAACAAAAGGTTTTATTTTTATAGATGTAAATGAATGTTCTTATATGTGCAAAGCTGATAATTATACTTGTATAAATATGCATGGTTCATACCAGTGTGTTTGTCCAGTGGGATTTTTGAGCAACTTTACTAGTCTTCCATGTGATGGTTTGAGTTTTGTTTTTTTGTTTTTTTATTATTAAGTTATAAACCACTATACAAACAATTATGGTGAACAAGGGAAATGTGGAATTATATTTATTTGCTTATAAAGTAATGCAAAAATGTAGATTAATTATCAGTGGAAAAATATTGATAAGTTTCAATTTCATTTTAAATTTTGAAAATAGAAATTGTGCAGGTTATAAAAAAATAATTAAAAAAAATGATGATTAAAAATGATTATTGTGATTTTAGATTAAAGATTAAAATTATTTGCAATTTTAAGGTTTTCTAATCAATAAAAAAAAGTACATTTTTTAGATCCTCTTTTTAATCTTAATAAGTTTTAATTTTAATTTCATTTTAATATTGCATTTCTTTTAAATATTTACTTTTTTTACAAGAGTTTTGCTCTCTTAATATTTGAAACCATAAGTTAAAACCACTGCTTAATGATGATGTTGTAATAATATAAACAACATTTTTAGCATTAAATTAATCTATAATATCAATTAAAAAATATATATATTAATAATAATGATATATAAAGTTATATTATATATTTATGTCCTATCGCAAAGTTTCAAAATTCAAGAATATTTATTTATTTGCAAATATTTTTGTTGCTTTTGAGCTAACAGTTTTGTTGCTGAAAATAATAAAAAGCATCCATAAAAACCACAAAAAAATTATCTGACATCAACATCTGACATCAACATCTGACATCAACATCTGACATCAACATCTGACATCAACATCTGACATCAACATCTGACATCAACATCTGACATCAACACATGACATCAACATCTGACATCAACATCTGACATCAACATTGACATCAACATCTCTTTTGAGCTAACAGTTTTGTTGTTGAAAGTAAATAAAAAGCATCCATAAAAAATTATCTGAAACTCTTTAAATTAACTTTAACTTAATATTTTTTTCTTAAATAAAACTTAACAACAAAAATTAAAAAAGAATTGCTACAAAAACATAGTTTTGAAAAAAAAAACGTATTTAAATATATATACAGTCTTCTCCATTTAGCCAGTGCTTTTGCGCTCAAGCCTTTTCTTGCATGCCCACACGCCTGCAAAAACTTCAGCAAGCGCATAAAAACAAGCGCATAAAAACATTTCTTTAAAATTGCAACAAATATTTTTTGTTCATCATATCTGATAAAAAATATTTTTAAAAAGCTGTTCTGTAAAAGGTTTTAAAATGCTGTTTACAGGAACAGAATGGCAATATTGTGAAATATATATATATGTTGCAGGCTCTTCAAGGATTCATCATCTGTTGCATTTTTGTTAGGTTTTATAGATTTCGTATTTGTTATTTTGTTGAACACTCTACCAAAATCTTTTTGTCTTTAGAAGCGAAAAAATGTGCCTATTTGTGTCAAAATGACAATCATACTTGCAATAATTTGAATGGAAGCTTTCAGTGTGTTTGTCCCGTTGGTTCTTTTTTCAATTATACTAGCCTTCAGTGTGATGGTTTGTTTTGTATTTGGTTTTAGTTGTTATTAAGATTTAATAAGGTTTTTTTTTTGCCATCATCTTTCATAAATCTTACTTCCCTAATATAATTACGGGGATTAGTGTTTATAGAATGAGTTTATTTTTTTCTCATTTTAAATATATTATTTTGAAATTCGACGATGGGTTTGAAGTTAAATTTTTCAATATTATTTTAAATAGATATCAATGAATGTGCTTACTTGTGTAAAGGTGATGATCTTAAATGTAATAATTTGGTTGGGTTGTATACATGTGTTTGTCCTGTTGGTTTTATTTACAATTATACAAGTCAGCAATGTGAAGGTAAGGTAAATTTGTCATTATTTTATATATATATATATATATATATATATATATATATATATATATATATATATATATATATATATATATATATATATATATATATATATATATATATATTATATATATATATATATACATATATATATATATATTATATATATATATATATATATATATATATATATATATATATATTTATGCGTGTGTGTGTATATATATATATATATATATATATATATATATATGTATATATATGTATATATATATATATATATATATATATATATATATGTATATATATGTATATATATTCACACATCATGAATTCATAATTCAATATCTAATTATTATTTTTTGTAGATGTGAATGAGTGTGTTTTTCTGTGTAAAGATGACAATAATATTTGCAATAATTTAAATGGATCATACCTGTGTGATTGTCCTGATGGATTTTTGTTTAACTATACTACTCTACAATGTGATGGTTTGTGTTTTTCAGTTACGTTTTTCAGTTTTTAAAACGCTATTTTTTTAAAACATAAAGTGATAACTCGGTCAAATGTGTATTTCTTATTTGAATTATAAATAAAAGTTACCACAACCTTAATAAATGATTTCACCATGTGTTAACATGTATATACAAACACTATGTATAGATATTTAAACATATTTATATATATAAACATTTGTATAGTTGAATCTTGTTAACTCGGACCCTCGATAAGTCTGACTTTTACTATGTTGGATGAATTTTCATTTCTTCTTGAACTTTTTCTATTAACTTACTATAAAGTTAACCACTTAAGTCATACCCTGGTTGGATCATTCGCTAACGCATACCATTTTTTGGGGTTTCTTTGGTAAAAAACTTAGTTAACTAGGAGTTATGTTTTGAATTCCATATAATAACAAAACTTTCAATACTTTAACAAAAATTCCAAACTTTAAGCGTTCAAAAATTTAATTTATTTAATTACCTTTACATTAAATATAACTAAACATTTTCACTGATATCTTCGATATGGTTATTCTTTGATTATATTTTATTTTTTAATGACTATTTTATTAAAAATTCAAAAACATAAATTAAAATTAAAATCTTAGACTATCGAAAATAATATTCCTTTGGGTCAAATACAATTAAACAAATTAAACATTTTCACTGATATCTTCAATTACTGTAGCGTGCAAAAGTTTAGAAACACCTACTATTTTTCAGTTTTTAACACATAACTTTTTACAAACTTTCCAAATAATGTGAAATTTTTACCGAATGTGCTCTATATTATAACAATTCAAAATCCATTTCGCAAAATTTTTAAAACCCACCGGTCAATTAATTTTTGTTGTTTTTTTGAAAAGGCTTCCATGCAAAAGTTTAGAAACAGTATAATAACTCGCAATTATATCAGGTTTTTGTAAACAAAAGAATCATAAAAGGTCAAGTTTTTTCTGAAATTTATTATTTGAATTAACTTGAGATATTTCAAAAGCAATGAAGTATAACTAATTGAGAAATTATTTGTGAAGTTTTATAATTCAATTACGTAGTGATATTTTAAAAGCATGGAAAAGGCTAAGGAAGTTTCAGATGAAATAAAGAAATTAATTATAAAAGCTGTGGGGAAAAAAATGACTTACAAAAGGATTCCTGAACTTTACAATGTTTCTAAACCAGGAATATGTCACATTTTGAAAAGGTTTTGTCAGCGCAAAACTATTGAAAGCAAGCCTCGCTCTGGAAAACCTAAAGTTACGACTGAAAAGGCTGATAGATTATTAGTAAGGTTTTGCAAGAATAATTTTTGCATGACTGCTGTCGAACTTAATTCAATTATGCATCAGTTTCATGTCACAAACTGTAGCCTTGGTACAACTAAACGTCGATTACAACAGAATAATCTGTATGGTTGCCGTCCAGTTGAGAAACCTCTTATATCTGCAAGAAATTTAAGAACCAAAATAAAATTTGCGAGAGATCATCTCAGTTGGACAATTAATGATTGGTCAAAAGTCCTTTTCTCCAATGAATCAAAGTTTATACTATTCAGTAGTGACGGAATTAGATATGTCAGACGTCCAATAGGAGACAGATTCAATCCAAAATATCAGTTTCCTACTGTTAAACATGGAGAAGGAAATGTTATGGTTTGGGGGTGTTTTAGTTGTGACAACCTGGGTCCCATTCATCGCATAGAAGGTATTATGGACCAGAGAGTTTATTTAGACATAATGAAGAACATTATGCTGCCCCATGCATAGGACAAAATGAATCACAATTGGTTCTTTCAACAAGATAACAACCCAAAGCATTGTGCCAGATCTGTTAAGGAATATTTTCAATCAAAAAAAATCAAGGTTCTTGAATGGTCTTCACAGAGCCCAGATCTCAATCCCATTGAGCATCTTTGGGAGAACATTGGCAGGCAATTAGTTGGTAAAAAACCAACCAACAAAGACAATTTATTTGGTTTGATTAAAGAATGTTGGTATAATATTCCTCAGGATGTTCTCATTAATTTAGTTGATTCGATGCCTCGTTGCTGTGATGCTGTTTTAAAGGCAAATGAATATGCCACCAAATACTAACTTTTTTATTGAAACTATTTTATTAAAAAATTGTAAATTTTGAAATTTTTAGTAAATATTTCAGCTTTATAGAAATAAATAATAATCCAAATCAGCTGTTTCTAAACTTTTGCACAGAAGTCTTTTCAAAAAAACAATAAAAATTAATTGACCGGTGAGTTTAAAAAATTTTGTGAAATGGATTTTGAATTGTTATAATATAGAGCACATTTGGTAAAAATTTCAGGTTATTTGAGAAAGTTTGTGAAAAGTTATGCGTTAAAAACTGAAAAAAAGTAGGTGTTTCTAAACTTTTGCACGCTACTGTAGGTTAAACTTCCATTAAGTTTTATTTATTAAAAATGTTGAAGGTTGCTAAAAGAAAACCAACATGTAGAACTATAACAAAAAATGCATTATACTAAAATAATTTGACAAAGGAGAATCATCTGTATCAGTATCAAAGAAATATAGCATTCCCAAGCAAATATTGTATGGATGGTCATAAGAAAAAAACATTTTGTTCAAAAAAGTCGAAAAAAATAAAACCTCTACAAAAAGAATGAGGATACCAATCTCCATAAATGAGGATTTGGTTAAGAATGTTATAATTGGCTTTTAAACACCTGACACCAAATCATTCCTGTGTCATTCTGTGTCAGTAAGTCTCAAAATTTCGATAACTCAGACATTTTGAAAAAGTCCATCATAATGAAAACTTCACTTAATTCAGACATTCGCTAAGTCAGACAATGTATATATACCTCTTCAGAGTCCGAGTTAATAGGATTCTACTGTATATATATGGGCAGTTTTTAATAGCTTAAAGTGTGTCAAAACATTTTATACTCTTTAAGCTATTAAAAATGAACCAAAAATGGAAATGACTTGAAACTTTCCAGAAATGTGAAATACCATCATATAGTTTAGTATGCAAAAGTTACAGCATTAAAGACTTAAACTTTTTTCAAAAATTAACTCTACGTAGCGAGATGGTTGTAACGTTTACTTTTTACAACTTCTGAACATAACAACTTTGTCACGCTTAATGCAGCAAATGGCATGGTAAAAAAAAATCACTCAGTGTGTATATTTAGCACATATTGATATTATTATATGCTGAGTTTCATAGTTTTTACTTACAGTTTTACAAGTATTTTTAATTTTTTTTTTGGTTGTGATGGTCGTAACCGTGACAGTTGTAACGAAAAATCCAATATTAAAAAACAACAAATAAAATGACCCAATCAATGGTTTAAGAAAAAAAAGTTTAAATGATTATTTAAAACCATGAAAATATGTTTAAAAAAAATCTCTGTAACATTATCAAAGTTCTCAATTATTGTTTTACGATACGATTTTTAGCGTTACACACCAGCACTGTAAACAAACATTAAAACTAGTTTTTACAACCTTAACACCATAAAAAACCTTAAAACCATATTATGGTAAGATAAAATAATTTTTTTAAATAATGTTTTTGTTTAAAAGTATTTTTAAATTGCCAAAAAAAAAAAGACTTATGGAGTTTAAAATATGTTTTAGTAATTTTTTTTCTTTTTTCTTTTTTTTTCTTTCTTGTGGAATTGCCCACATATAGATATATATTTGATTAACGCTGTTGCATGCGCAATCTCTGATAATTTTGGCTTTTCCTGAGGCAAATTACTTGACTTTGCCTCACAAAAAGTCAATTTATGGATATATTTATGGATTTCTGAAAAAATTCGAATTTTTTAAAATATCCTGCTGATATTTTAAAAAATATAAGTATTTCTTAAACATTTTTGAAAAATATTTCATTGAGGAGTACATTATTTTTTGTTTTCAGCATGACATATTTAATTTTTTTCATCAGATTGTTTCGAATAACCAAAATTTAGAATAACTACAGGTTCGAATAACTGATGGATACTTGCATGAGTTTGTTAAGGAAAATTCACAGGGAATGAAGATTGTTTTGAACGAGCACAAAATTTAAATAAGTGCCAGTTCGAATAAGCGGGAGTTTACTGTATATATTTATATTCTGTATATTATATATATATATATATATATATCTATATATATATATATATATATTTGATATGTCTTTTATAGATATATATATACATATATATATATATTTGTATATATATTTTATATGTGTATTATATATATATATATACATATATATATATATATATATATATTGTATATGTGTATTATATATATATACATATATATATATATATATATACATATATATATATATATACATATATATATATATGTATATATATTGTATATGTGTATTATATATATATATACACATAATATATATATATATATATATATATATATATATATATATATATATATTGTATATGTGTATTATATATACACATATATATATATATATATATACATATATATATATACATATATATATACATATATATATATAGAGATAGATATATATATATCTATATATATATATATATATATATATAGATATATATATAGATAGATATATATATATATATATATATATATATATACATATATATATATATATATAGATAGATATATTTATATGTATATATATATATATATATATATATATATATATATATATATATATATATATATATATATATATATATATATATATATATAGATAGATAGATAGATATATTTATATGTATATATATATATATATATATATATATATATATATATATATATATATATATATATATATATATATATATATATATATATATATATATATATATATATATATATATATATATATATATATATATATAGATAGATATAAGAGAAAAGATGAAGATTGTAGAGCAAGACAATGATTGACAGACGACTTAAAAGATTGCAAATTATATGAATCAGAAAAGCAAGCTGAAGGAAGCAAGTTCCAAAGAACTGATGTTCGAGAAAAAAAACTAGATGAATGGAGTTTTTGGAGCACTTATGAACAGTCATAGAAAAAGGATGAGACTTGATTGAATGACAAGTAACATGAGAGTGTATTTTAGTAGATGGTATAAGAGACGCTAGCTCATTAGAGTATTGCCCATTATAGTATTTGTAGAAAAGAGAAAAAGAGGCAACATTTTGATGATGTGATAATGGTTGGAGGTTGGCTGCAAGAGCAGGTTCATCTATCTTCACAATGCGTTTTTGCACCTTGTCTAAAAGAGAAAAAGCATCATTAAAAGATCCACCCCAGATATAACCCGCAACAGTATTCCATACAAGGACAGGTTTGAGATTTATAAAGATAAAGAATAGAATATGGAATAAGAAAGTGTTGAGAACAATAAAGAGTTGCAACCTTAGCAGATTTAGCTAAATTTGCAATTGATTTGATATATGGTTTTCAAGAAAGTTGGAAGTATGAGTTAATCCTATAAGGTTAAGGGTAGATGACTTGTCTAGTACATCACCGTTCATAAGTATAGGAAGATCTGACTTATTGCAGTAACAATTGGCTGATAATAATTGGGTTTTATCTGAATTAAAGTTCACCAGTCACTGTGAGCCCCATGCTATTGCAGAATTGAGATCCTTTTCACGCTCAAGTGCCCTCTCTAAGAAATCAGAGAGTGTTGGTTTCTTATCATGACAGGAATAAATGGTATTATCATCAGCAAACAATATCACCTTAGATGTGAGAATATCTGGAAGGTTGTTAATGTAAATTAAAAAGAGTTTAGGGCCAAGGATTAAACCTATAGGAAACCCTGAAATTACAGGATATGAAGAAGAGAACTGTCCATCGAGGACAACTTTTATACTACAATTGGAAAGGACTCAATAATCTTAAATATGTTACCAGATAGACTGTAAGAAGAAAGCTTATGGAGAAGACGAGCATGCCAAACTTTATCAAAAGCTTTAGAAATGTTTAGAGCGATACATATTGATGATCAGAAAGTTATTAGATTCGAGATGAGAGATTAAGTGTTTGTTAAATAAAGATTCAAAAACCTTGCTTATAATAGGAAGACGACTAATGGGACGGTAGTTAGACGAGTCAGATTGCTCTCCAGATTTTTTGAAAATAAGGATAACAAGGCTCTGATAAGCACTTGTTACATAGTTTTGAAAGTATAGATGACAGCTCTGGAGAACACTTCTGCAAGACTATAACAGGTATGTTGTCAGGACCACAAGCCTTAGAAGAGTCTAAGCTAGAAATCACTTTGGACACAGAAGAGTAGCGGTTGTAAAATTTGACTTTATTTAAAGGGATCCTAACCTCAGAGACATGTAACAAGTATAAAACCAAATTTTATATTAATAAGCAATTTTTTTTAATGAATAAACATATAGCTTCTGCAAAAAATTTTGTCTAAAAATTTAAAATACAAAAATTTAAAGGTTTTAGTATTTAAATTTAATAGCTTTTAATAAGTAAAGGTAAGCAAAAATTTTTGAGGATAGTTAAGTTTAAGCTCAGATAAACATTTTATATTTCTGACCTTACAAGTATTTTTAAAAAGAAATATTTTTATAATATTTTTACTTATCAAATATTTTTTTATGATATTGTTAAATTGTTTTTTAGATGTGAACGAATGTACTTACTTGTGCAAAGGTGGTAATCTTACCTGTAATAATCTAAATGGATCATACATCTGTATTTGTCCTGTTGGCTTTTCTTACAATTATAATAGTTTACTATGTGATGGTTTGTGTTTTGTTTTTTAAGTTAAAGTATATTTGTATACAATTTTTGTTATATATTTAATATATTTATGGATTTCTGAAAAAATTCAAATTTTTTAAAATACCCTGCTGATATTTTAAAAAATATAAGTATTTCTTAAACATTTTTGAAAAATATTTCATTGAGGTGTACATTATTTTTTGTTTTCAGCATGGCATATTTAATTTTTTTCATCATTAAACTGTAAAAGATTTTGTAAAAAGTTAGCAATAAGTTTATTTAATTATATATTCGTTATTGAAAATCTATTTTACCATGTTAAGTCTAACTAATAAACAGAGTTATTGCTCTCTAAACATTTGAAACCAATGGTTAAAACCACTGCTTAATGATGATGTTGTAATAATGTATTCAGTTTTTTTTAGCATTAAATTAATCTATAATATCAAATCAAAATAAAATCGAAATATATATATATATATATATATATATATATATATATATATATATATATATATATATATATATATATATATATATGTATATATATATATATATATATATATATATATATATATATATATATATATATATATATATATATATATATATATATATATATATATATATATATATATATGCAGTACTGTGAATAAATTTTAGAGCACTTGTATAATTAGACTTATTTACAATTTTTTTAAAGCATACTTAAGTTTAATAATATATAAGAAAAGTTGAAAGAATATATTATTTTGAATAAATAAACAAAATTGATGCTGAAACATGAGGGATTTGTTTGTTTATTATTTAAACGATGTGTCATAACAACTACATCCAAAATAGGATTTTCAAAGAATGCTGTTACAGAAATCAGAGAAACTGGCTCCCTTGAAGATAGAAAGAATAGTGGTAGACCTCCTAAGCTAACAAAAGATGACAATACAAATTTAAAAACCCTATCTTTAAGAAATACAAAAAAAGCATCAACCGAGCTGGCAAAAGACATTAACACAGCAACAGGGGAAAATGTCAGCTCTTCTTTTATTAAACCTACTTAAATTAGGATTAAGAGGGTGTTTTGCAATTCGAAAAGCATTATTACGGTGTGGCAAAAAAGAAAAACGACTTAAATATGCAAAACAACACAATGATTGGACCTAGGAAATGTTTAAGCGGGTTCTGTCCACTGATGAGTCCAAATTCTAAATTTTTGGAACGAAAAGACGCCAATATATTTAAAGAAGAATTGAAAAAGCCTATCAGCCTGAGTGTTTAAACCCTGCTATTAAACACAAAGGAGGCTCTTTACAAGTTTGGGGCTGTTTATCTTTATCTGGAGTAGGTGATTTGATCAAAATAGGGGGGCGACTTACCGGGGAACGTTATGTGGATATCCTACGGCACTATACTGTATCATCCAGAATGAGACTAATAGGTCATAATTTTATTCTGCAGCAGGACAATGACCCAAAACATTGTTCCCGAGTGGCAAAAAATTATTTAAATGAAATGGCAGAGGAAGGAGTACTGGAGTTGATGACCTGGCCTCCCCAGAGTCCAGTTTTGAATATAATTGAGCATATTTGGGATTACCTGGACAGAAGAAGGTCCAACATGCTCATTGAAGTGTTTTGAAGTACTTCAAATAGAAAGGCACAACATACCCCAGGATTTTATAACTAACTTGTATGAATCTATTCCCTGGCGAATATTGGCTGGGATTGAGGCAAAAGGAGGACATAGTAGATATTAAGAGTTTTTAATGAAGTTTTACATTAAAAAGTTTGTAATTGTTCCATATTTTGTGTGAAATACATGTGTTTTAATAAGTTTATAATTTAGAACTACAAACTTAAATATTAGAGAAGAATTCTCTGGGATTTTTTGAAAAAATGTAAGTGGTCTAAAACTTATTTACAGTACTGTATATATAATTGTATAATATATATATATATCCTATCACAAATTTTCAAAATTCACAAATGGTAAAATATATTATAAAATTATTACCAATAATACTATATAATAATAAATTTATAGAAGTAGAAAAGCTTGACACTCTTTCAGAAATTATTTGCCATATATAGTAAACATGAAATCATAATATATTACAAGTATCGTTTTTTTGGTAACAATTTTAAATACTTTCTAACACTTTTTTTAGGCAATTTTTTAAATTTACAAATAAAATGAGAAACTTTTTATAATTTTTAAGAACTATTGTAATTCAAAATGTTAAGTTATTTTGTAAAGCTTTTTAAAAACTTTTTGGCATATTATAAAAATCTGTCACTATCAGTATCATCTCTTATTCTCCAACTATTTTGAATTTAATTTATTATAATATTTGTAAATTGCAACATGTTATTTTTTTATTTTTTATAAATCTGATATACATAAAAATTGGTGATCATAAAAAATATTTATACCTTATTTTATTTACTTTTATTCTTTATAAATATATTATAGTGTTCTTTATGTTATATAGATGTGGATGAGTGTGGTTTTCTGTGTAAAGGTGAAAGTTTAAAATGTAATAATTTATTTGGATCATACACATGTGGTTGTCCTGTTGGTTTTTTATACAACTATACAAGTCTACAGTGTGATGGTTTGTATATTATTTTTATGATTTTTTTTTTTATTTCATTTTTTAAATAAATAGATAATTTGTTTTTAAATAAATAGATAGTTTGTTTGATTGTGTTTGAAAACAAAAGGTTTTATTTTTATAGATGTAAATGAATGTTCTTATATGTGCAAAGCTGATAATTATACTTGTATAAATATGCATGGTTCATACCAGTGTGTTTGTCCAGTGGGATTTTTGAGCAACTTTACTAGTCTTCCATGTGATGGTTTGAGTTATTTGTTTTTGTTTTTATTATCAAGTTATAAACCACTATACAAACAATTATGTTGAACAAGGGAAATGTGGAATTATATTTAATGACGGAAAAAAACAAAAAAAACTATTAGTTATATTTGTGTTAATAAGGTATATATAAATAAATATAAGTAATTTAAATAACAAATGGGAGGTAATCCATTGGTATTAACTGTAGTTGCCCTCCTATCAAAAACAGCTAAACATGTTCCTAAGGTTTTGCTGGATCCATATAATGAACTACCCTTTTTTTATGCATGCAACCTATCAAGGTTACCTCCAGTTGATACAGAACATATTGATGTAAGTGCACATATACAGGAAGTAGCATATCTTTGAGCCGAAGTGAGGCAATTTGTTCAGATGAAAAATGATCTAATGAGCAAGAAAACTGCACTTGATCATTTAGTTGCTGTCGAAACAGATCGAGCAGAGCACAATTTATGTCTTGACAGACCAGGCGTCCTGCAACATGATGACTTCCCACCGTTGAGGAACTGAATCTGAGATTGTTAAAAAAGGAATACCAGGGAAGCAGAATCAATAATGATCAGCACAAAATGGTACACAACCGAAAAAAGGGATTATTAGTGCAAAGATATTTTCAACCCAGAAATGGCTACCAATTATAAATCATTGTCATTTTGTTCATTCAATTGTCGGTCTTTAAAAAACAGTTTATTTTTAATTAAAAATTTGTGTATATTATATGACTTTATGTTATTACAAGTACATTGGTAATTGTGGTGTGACCTTGATATATTGAACATCCTGATTTCTATGGTACTGGATTGTCTGCAGTCAATATATCATCAAATGTATTAAATGGAATGCTTTATGGTGGTACTGCGACATTGTATCGCAAAAGTCTTGTGAGGTGTATTAAAATTGTTGAATCGCTTGAATCAAGGGTTACATGCTTGCATATTGATACCAATATTGGGCTGGAGCTGCTTATGAATGTTTACATGCCCACTAATTATAATGATGCAGAGAGTCTTCAAGCCTATATTGATATATGCTCAAAATTGAATACTATTATAGTAGAAACAGATTTAGTATTGCAGGTGATTTTAATTGTCATGAAGGGTCAAGATTTTATGACAAGTTCTCAAATCTTGCTGCCAAAAATAATCTGGTTAAATCTGATATAAACAGGTTAAATAATGCTTTTACTTATATCAGTGATGATAGTAAGAATACTTCCTGGCTAGATCATGCCTTATGTAGTCATGCTGCGGATAAATTAATAGCAAATGTTTCAGTATTGACCGAAGTCATTGCATCAGACCATATGTCATTAGTTTTTTCAATTTTATGCTCAGTAAATAGCAAAGTTACTACAATAGATAGTACTACTTTCAAAATTTTGCCCAGTAAGTCAGATTGGCAAGCTTGCGACTATTCCAATTTAACTCAATATGAACAAAGGGTAGACTATTTACTTCAAAGAGTAAAAGTACTTTTTAGTATTTTTAATTATTCTGTATTTCATGAATGTATTGCTTCTGAAATTGATCTTTTTTACAATAACATAAAATTTATGCAATCTGCTGTGACTGATGTGATACCTCCAAGGGGTTTAAAAGTAAATTCAGAATTTAATATTCCCGGATGGAATGACTATGTTGCAGATAAACACAAGTTTACTAGGGATGTATTCAAACAATTGATGGAAAACTTAAACACGAAATTATCTTCGAAAAAATGATAAAAACTTGGGCAGTTTTTAAACTTGCTTTTAGGCCCTGTAAAAATCATAGTGAGCAAATTAAAGCTGAAAGATGTGCCTAGAATATCAATAATATATGTATCAATCATGTAATAATAATGGCAATCCTTTAAAGTTTTGGAACATTGTGTATGAAATTAGTAATCTAAAGGCAGCCAATTATGTTGCAAGCATTGGCAGAGTTACTGGTGACAAGGACAGTATCACTATGTGGAAGACACCCATTCAAGCGCTATATAATTCACTTAATGATAACCAGCATAGAATACACTTTGAACAGAAAGTGCATTTTTCATTGCTAGACATACCTGTTAGAGTTACTATTATAGATGTTACTCTCGCTTTGCATAAGCAAAAAAAAAAAATCTGCTGGACCAGATGACTTGATTATGGAATCATTTATATATGGAGGACAGAGACTTTCTCTCTATCTAAGTTTTTTTTTAATTTATGCTTGTTGTATGGACATTTGTCATCAACATTTTGTGAAGCCATGATAACACCTCTAGTAAAATCTAAAACTGGAGACTTAACAGATTTAAATAATTACAGAGCAATCGCAATCT
>NC_088924.1:28235000-28407500 GCF_038396675.1 Hydra vulgaris | reverse complement strand
TATTTTCTCATAGGGGGTGATGGGAATTGTAGTCCAAATCTAATAAACAAAGGTTGGGAGAGGTGGTTCATAATAAAAGGGTGTGTGGGATTTTTTTACAGGTCAGGCACAAAACAATTTAATTCTAGTGTGGCTTGAGGCTAAATGTGCATTTTTTATTTTAATAGGATCAAGTATGCTTATATACTAGTTTGATACTATGGTTATGAATAAAACTAATGCTAATTTTTGACAAACCAAGATCATCTTTTTATTCTTATCGGTGACTGATAATATATGTTTTCTAATTTTCTAAATTTTAAGGCCAGTTTACTCTGATTTTTCTTTTTAGATTTAAGTTTTTTTTAATGATAAATTAATAAACATTGGAAAGATATTAGGCTTAATATAGTCCTTAATAAGCTTGAGATGAAATTTTCATAAATTTAATAATCATCCCATCCCAGATATTAGGCACGCAAGAGTATGCAGGACTAGAATTTAAAGAAATTCTATTTGTCAAACAAAACAAAAGATATTCTCAATTATTGCTTTATTTTCATACAGTGATTTAAACAAAGATGTTTTTTATAACAAAAAGTCTATACTTTTTTGACCATTAACAGCCTATCAAGACAAAACAAGGCTATGTTGCTCTAGCTTATTTCACAATACTGTTTAATAGCTTTGAGTAAAAATAAAAACAAATAAACAAAGAGTTATAGCCAAAAATATAATTTTTAAAATATGTAGCTATGAAAATAACTGTTATGATTGGATTATAGCAATTGCTAAAACTTTTGGAAAAATCATGATTTACTTGAATTAACAATCTTGAAAGTTAACAAGCTACAACATAAACAAGTTGCAAAGCAATAGGAATTGTGGAATTAATAATTCTAATTTTTTTTAATTGTTCATTATAACATTCTATATGAATATGGGCTTTAGCAATATGCTTTGTTGCAATTAACTCTTCTTTTGTTGCAATTAACTCTTCTTCTTTAGTAAGTGATTTTCATTTTTCAAGAAATGCAGGAATGTATATTGTTTCTTGTTTTGGTCGCAGTAGAACTTGTATTGTGAAGCCTTTATCAACTAATATACAATCACCAGGAATAATAAAAGACAAAATACCACACTGTTAAAAAATTGCAACATCATCAATCTTACCCTTATAAAGGTCTTAAACAAAACAAGCAGCTCCATTAAGATTTACAGCAATTACACATTTCATGGTACATGCTTATAAAAAGAATAGCTATTGCCCTTTTTACCTTAATCACGTTGCATTTTACAGAAAAATTTAGTACAATCAACTGAGCATCTTATGTTATTGAAATTTTTAAAAATTTGTGGAAGAAACTTTTGAAATTATTGTGGAAGTGGAAACATCAAAACCCTATAATCTTTAAAGTGAGAAAAAATAAACATTATCCATGTGTTAAATATGCTACATATGTAAGACTCTCTGACACAATTCATATGAGCAAATGTGGCAATGTTACCACGTCGTTATAACCACGTCGGTTATAACCACGTCGTTATAACCACGTCGGTTACTTAAAAGAGTAGCAAATTCTTTAATGTTCAAAAAAAATTGGTTTGGTTTCTTTCATGTAATATTTTTGGTTATAGAATTCCAGTAGTTTAATTCATATTTTGCTGGACCAAGAAAATCAAATAATGCTTCAAACTTAGTTGGATGAAATATTTACTTTTGATCGCAGAGTATACTTATTGTAATTGGTTTGAGTTTCTTTATTATTTCTATTAAATACAATATTGATACTATTTAAAAAGTTATCATTTTGAGTTTTGGAATGAGGATATGAATCAATTACACCAGATATTTCTGGAAAAACTTGATACAGTATTTCTAAAGATATTTTAAATGATATTTCAGAAGACCTTTTTGTGATATTTCAGAAAATCGAACAGCCTTTTTTTTTTATACTAATGATAAAGTATCGTGTTTTCTTACTTTTGGTGCTTTTCTTTTTTGTAATTTCTTTTGAAGTTTATCAACAGTAAGCGTAGCTAATAATGGATTAGGATGTGTTTCAGATGCTTCACTATTTTCTATAAAGTATAAAGAACAAATAAACAAGTCTTTTTTTATTTGGCTAATTTTATTAAAATCTTTTCTTACACATGCATGAAGCCATGTTTTTGATTTGAAAGTTTTCATCCTTTTTTGCTGCTTTTGCCATTCAGTCATTGTTTCTTTAATATTTCCAGGTTTAGGAAATATTAAAGAAACAATTGCCCTACATAAAGTAGTTCTCTTTTTAGAACACAAGTTAAATTTAGTTTTAAGCTTTGCTAAAAATTATTTAAACTAGTTTAACAACTAGTCAACTTGTTTCTCTGCGCAGCGGCCATGTTCGTCAAGTTTTGTGTTTCGGATTTGTAGAGTTGAGAGAGGGTTATAACCACTATTAAGTAGCCTCCTCATCTGTAGTGGCCTTGAGGAGGTGAATAACAAAAAAAAAAAAATTATTCGTTTAATCTAAATTCAATGTTTGAAAAAGATTATATTTCCTTAAAATTTATGAATGTTGAAAAAGTTGAAAAAGATTATATTTTTTAAAACCATCTTATATTTAACATAATCTTTTTTTTTTTTTTAATTCTACGTATTTAATGTAGTATTTTTATTAAAAATTATAAACAATTTATAGATAGATCATATCAGTTACTAATAAGATATTTGTAAACAAAATTTATGTTCTTAAACGCATTACAACAAAAGAACTTTACGCGATGTTGAATTAATAAGAAACAAAAAATACATTTATAAAAAGAATTCTTTTAAAAAAAGCACTTCTCCGCTTTTTATAAAATGTTTTTAATTTCCTTTTGTTTATAATAATCTATGATAATCTATGATGGAGAGACTTATATTTTACGTAATGATAATACATTTTACATAATGACTTGACAGACAATCAGAAAAAAACTTTAGTAAAATTAGTTTCGAATGAATGTTAAAACTATTTAACATTCATTTAAAACTAAATTGTTCACTCAGCGTTTTACTATTTTACATTCCTTCAAAACTAAATTTAAATTTATAAAATCGTATTTAATTTAATGTATTCTAAAATTAAAAAAGTTTTTTACAAAACAATTTGTTTCTTTGAAAAATTTTTAGTTGCGGTTAAATTTTCTAAATAAACATCAAATAAACAATTTAAAAAATAATTCACATATTTAGAAAGAAAAAAAAAAAAGGTTTTCACTGAATGCTTACGTCGTTCAAATTTTACAAAAAAAGTTTTCGCTTAACTGAACACTTTCGACTTTTACAAAAAAAGCAAACTGCGTAACGCTTCTTAACAAGGCCTGTTAAAAATTTTTTTTTAGGCAAATTTAATACCATTGCTTTATCTCTAAATCTTTAAATAAAATTCATAAAAAAATAAGAATAAAATAGTATTTTAGTTTAAACAAAAAAAATTTGAAGTTATTATTTAGGAAGAATTTTATTAAATACATTTAAACGCTCGTACAATTTTCTTACGTTCTATTTAATAATAAAAAATGTAGAAAACAAACTCTGACCTTTTAAAAATAAAGTTTTATTAGTATTATAGATAATATTAGGAGTATTTTTTTTTCAAACATCTTCGCTTCCAACAAGGCTAAAAGCAACCACTAATTAAAGTTGGAAGTTACTGGAAAAGCAAAGATGAAGATTGTAGAGCAAGATAACGATTGACAGACAACTTAAAGGATTGCAAATTATATAAATCAGGAAAGCAGGATGAAGGAAGCGAATTCAAAAAACTGATGTTCAAGGAAAAAAACTAGAAAAATATGAGTTTTTGGAGCACTTAGGAACAGTCACAGAAAAAGGATGAGACTTAATTGAATGGCATGTAACACAAGAATGAATTTTAGAAGATGGCACAAGAGATGCTAGCTCTTTAGAGCAGTGCCCATTATAGTATTTGTAGAAGCAAAAGAGATTTGTAAAAAGAGAAGCAATATTACGATGATGTGATAATGGTTGAAGGTTGGCTGCAAGAGCAGGTCCAACTATGTTTACAATGTGTTTTTGCACCTTGTCTAAAAGAGTAAGGGCATCATTAGAAGATCCACCCCAGATATGGCAACAGTATTCCATACAAGAACAAGGACGGATTTGAGATTTAAAGAGATAGACAATAGAATCTGGAGTAAGGTAGTGTCAAGCTTGATAAAGAGATCAACCTTAGCAGATGCTAATTTTGCAACGAATTTGATATATGGTTTTTAAGAAATATTGGAAGTAAGAGTTAATCCCAGGAGATGAAGGGTAGATGACTCATTGAGTACACTACCGTTCATAAATATAGGAAGATCTAAATTATTGCTATAACAATTTGCTGAAAAAATTTGAGTTTTATCTGAATTAAAGTTCACCAGCCACTGTGATCCGCATGCTGTAGCAGAAGTGAGATCCTTTTCAAGCTCAAATGCTCCCTCCAAGCAATCAGAGAGTGTTGACTTCTTATCATAACAAGAATAAATGGTAGTATCATCAGCAAACAATGCTATCTTGGATGTGAGAATACCGGTAAGATCATTAATGTAAATTAAAAAGAGTATTGGGCCAAGCATTGAACCTTAAGGAACCCCTAAAGTGACAAAATATGAAGAAGAGTACTGTCCATTAAGGACAACTTTTATACTACAATTGGAAAGAACAGACTCAATGATCTTAAAGGTGTAATCAGATATACTGTAAGAAGAAAGCTTATGGAGAAGACCAGCATGCCAATCTTTATCACAAGCTTTAGAAATGTTAAGAGCGATGGCCTTAACCTCTCCACTTTTATCTAATGCACGATAAAATCTATTGGTTATTAATGTTAGCAAGTCAGCTCTAGAATGAGAAGATCGAAATCCATATTGATGGTCAGAAAGTAAGTTATTAGATTCAAGATGAGAAATTAAGTGTTTGTTAATTAAAGATTCAAAAACCTTGCTTATGATAAGAAGAAGACTACTGTGACGGTAGTTAAACGAATCAGATCACTCTCCAGAATTTTTGAAGATAGGGATAACAGATGCCACTTTCCAGCAGGCTGGAAAACAAGACTCTGATAAGCACTTGTTAAATAGTTTTTAGAGTATAGACAACAGCTCCAGAGAACACATCTGCAAGACAATAACAGGTATGTTGTCTGGGCCACAGGCTGTAGAAGAGTCTAAGCAGGAAATCATTTTAGATACAGAAGCTGGAGTGATACGAATGTCAAGCAATGGATCAACCTGTTTGTTGGCAATATCAATAGAACGCAACTAGTGGAATCAAGAGATGATATTGATGAAAAGTTTTTAGCAAACAGTTCAGCTTTGTCTTTAGGTGAGGTGACAAAGTCTGAAAAATGCAAGAGTGGTGGAATTAAAGATGTGCCCTTATTATTAATACTTTTTAGTCACCCTTCACAATTTAGTCAACCTTCCTAAAATTTGGTTATCTGGTACCACTAGGCAACCCAAGTCTACATATTCATTTTTACTTTATCATACACATATCTATATTTACTCGCACCGTGAAAACTTTTAGGAAGGGGGGGTTTGTCTTTTAAAATAAAGACAGTTTAGAACAGAAAATTTTAATCAATTTTTTGAAAGAAACTTGCATGAAACAAGAGAATTGGAGAAATATATGTGTGTATATATATATATATATATATATATATATATATATATATATATATATATATATATATATATATATATATATATATATATATATATATATATATATATATATATAAAGGCCCTAATAGGAATAGTGAGCTTTAACGCTCGATCAGACTCCCTCAAATTGATTTACAGGAGCAATTTATGGCTCTTGCAAAAGTATAGTTTTTTTTTATATTAAAAAAAATTATAATTTGAATAAAAAAGACAAAGTTCATTGACTTTTTTTGCTTACAAAAAGCAATGGTTTATTTTTTTTTTGCATAACAGTCACTCGTTTTTTTGTAGTGCTTAAAATCGCATTTTAACTATATAAATAGCTAACAACTTGTTGACTTTATAGTATAAGTTATTTTATACTACAACAATAATTTGTTTTTAGTAAAGCAGAATTTTAGTATTATAAATGTGAATATATTTATTACATTATTATAATACTAAGTTATAATAGAATTATAAAAAAAAAGAAATTTTTCTTTTCTTTCCAAACACAGATATGCAGTGCAGAGAGATTTTTTCCCCTAAAATTTTTGGTGTGAAATACTGTATAAAACAATTATAACATTAATGACAGTATGGTCAGGTGACAATATGGTCAAGTTCGCAAAGTTGTTTATAAAACACTTATAAGTATTATCTGTGTAACTAAGATAAAAAATGCAAAAGTCATTTTTGAAATAAAGCATTGATTGCATAAAAAACTGCAATTCTTTTTCAAAGGCACATTTGTTGCAAAGAAAAAAAAATAATAAAAAGAAGTGCCAAATGTTTTTCGTTGAAGAAATTTACTAATTTAAATGAAATATTAGTTTCAATTGAGCTATTATTAAAATGCAGTTAATAGTATTAAACATTTTAAATAAATTTGCAAAACAAATTTATTATTTATTTATTATAAATTTATTATAAATATTTGAAAAAATAAAACATTCTTTTTGAATGTTACAACTGTTTTTTATTTTGCTCAAACTCATCTATATATATACATATATAAATAAATATATATATATATATATATATATATATATATATATATATATATATATATATATATATATATATATATATATATATATATATATATATATATATACATACATATATAAATATATATATGTATATATGTCTATATATATATATTTATATGTATATATATATATATATATATATGTATAAATATATGTCTATTTGTCTGTCGATGTAGCAGCACTTTGTTGCGAGTCAGGCTATAAGATAGTCAATGTTGCAACACTCTGCGCATGATTTACAGTAAAAAAAAATAAAAATAAAAACATTTTATTAAAAAAAATAAAAATGAAGACATTTTATTAAAAAAAATAAAAATAAAAACATTGTTTATATTGTTAAAAACATTAAGAATGTTTTTAAAAACATTCTGCTCAATTAAATTTGCGTTTTTGCAGTTTTTTTTAAAAACAATTAATTTGTAATTAAATTAATGGTTTTAACTTTCTAACAACACGCAAATGTTGGACGAAAGTCAAAAGTAATTAAAAGTAATTAAAAGTGACGTATTTGTTGGCATAAGAATCATTTTTTTCCTTCCGTACTCCCATATGCAACAAACTATAGAACTATATATATATACATATATAGGCGTATATATATATATGCATATATATATATATATATATATATATGTATATGTATATATACATATATATATATATATATATATATAAATATATATATATATATACATACATATATATATATATATATATAAATATGTATATATATATAATTTAATATTTTAATTATAATAATTTTTATTTTATGTAATGAATTATCTCTATAATAAAACAGAGTCGTCTGTCCTACCCTTAGGCTAGGGCGCTTATGACAACAGAAAATTCTAACATGTTTAAAATGTAAACACATTAGAATTTTCTTGAACTTTTCCAAAGTTTCTAGAACCTCTTGAAGTTTCTAGAACTTTTCGAAGTTTCCAGAACTTTTCTAAAGTTTCTAGAACTTCTCGAAGTTTCTTGAACTTTTTCAACTGTCAAACTTTTGACCCCTAGAACTTTCTAGAAAAACCAAAAGATATATATAAGCGCCTTCAGATGTTTATCAATTTTGTATTCTCTGCAGAGATTTCTTTATTTTTGATAAGCAAATACATAATGGCTATGAATTATATTTATTCGTCAACTTCGGAAAACGAAGAGGATTTACCATTGAATATTATTAAAAAAAGGATTTAACAAGAAAAAGAAACACCTAAGCAGTGTGACGAACTCACGAGTATGATTGACAACGGCATTTGAAACAGCACCTAACAAAATCAGCTGAACAGTGGCAGAGTGAATTGCAAAATGATCGAGAATGACATCAACATTATCGGCAACGTCAGAATAGAAATCTTACATACTAACTAGCCCTGACAGGGCTTGATGGTGTGTTCAAATTAATACTACCAGAAGAAAAATATATTGGAAAAAATGAACCATCAGTGTATCCATTGCGGCGCTCTTCATTTTGCAGCTGAATATAGCGATAAGACAACGAATACAATGACTGCTGAAATATCAGTACCATTATCAGTTCAAAATTATCCACTAGAATTACAACAGTTGCTGGATGGATATACAGAAATTGCGCAAAACTTCAGATTAAATATTCGACATTACAACAGCGCACTAGCTATGGCTTCAATGGTAGCAAAAATTGACACACTGCGAGTGGGTTATATTGCTTTTGAATCCACGGACAGATTTACCACCAAATTGGCTCTTTACAACCAAGTGGTACCAACACGCGTCAATATGCACAGTTCTATATTCTTGATTTGACAGTGGCAGTGGATAAATGAATGGGACATGTCACGAATACCAACTGTGACAAGCAGTTGATGCTCTATTTGAGCTAGTTGCTTGAATGAGTAAACCTGTATGCCAAACCTTTTGTGTGATGAAAGAAATAGCCGAAATTGAAGGAAAATGAGAGCATGAGGAGGGGCGTGCAGCGCTGCAGGTTTAGTTAGTTTTTAACATCAGTCCCGCCTTGGATCAACGACAATACAACACATTGATCACGAATGAAGTAGCAGCAATACTTGTGCTGGAAAACTATGAATTACTACATACCCACAGCTTTGCAATTTACTACAAAAGCGGTCAAAAACAATTTATTGATGTTGATATCAATTCCCGTTGCGATCCACTCACCTATCCGCTTCTCTTTTCAAAATGTGAAAGTGGGTGGCATTCAAATTTGACCAAAGCACCATTGCATCGAAAATGCGCTCGCATTACACAAATGGAATATTATAGTTATCGACTGGCGATTAGACCAAATGAGTACAACCCACTTTTACCTGCTGGCAAACTCTTTCAGCAGTACATTGTGAACGCATACATTAGATTAGAACAAAATCGCCTAAATTACGATCAAATGCATTAAACTGAGTTGCGAGGTGAACATTATTGCGTGCTTGCAAATCATTTAGCAATGGATGATGCTACTGACATCCAAGTTGGAAAGAAGATTATACTACCTTCAATGTTTCCAGGGAGTCCAAGAGCGATGATACAATCTTACCAAGACGTAATGGCTATCATAGTAAAATATGGATACTACCAAGATCCAAGTCGGAAGGAGGATTATATTACCTTTAATGTTTTCAGGGAGTCCAAGAGCGATGATACAATCTTACCAAGACATAATGGCTATCATAGTAAAATATGGGAAACCAGATTTATTTATTATGATTACATGCAATCCAAAAATGAACAGAAATCACAGAAAACCTTTTTCCACATCAAGCACTATTAGACAGACCAGATGTAATGCCGGAGTATTCCATACCAAATTAAAATAATACTGAATGAAATTTTAAAAGACCAAATTCTTGGCCGTTTCATTGCATACATGGGTGTTACTGAATTTTAAAAATGCGACTCACCTCACTGTCATTTATTATTCATTAGTATGGATGCCAACAACAAAATAAGAACGCCCGAAGACGCTGATTGTATTATCAGTGCTGAAATCCCAGATCCAGTGTCAGAAAACTGTCTGCATGAAATAATAGCGACTACGATGATGTATAGAATAATTTTCATAATTTTTTTTCTTTTTTTTTTTACTCTTTCTCTTCAAAACTTTACTTCATATGACCAATGCAATAATTTGATATAACAACTTTATATAAAAAGGCTTTTTTTAATGAAAAAAGTACTATGAATTAATTGAAACTCCTAATAAAATAAATTATGTAACATTTATTATAATTATAATATATTTAATAAAATAATAGTTCTAATAATATTTTGTTTATTCCAATTATCTTTATTATTTTATGATCCTAATCTAACAATTTACAAATAATGTAGTATAATGACCAAAAAATTCAAGAAAGACAA
Source organism: Hydra vulgaris (assembly GCF_038396675.1). Lineage (NCBI taxonomy): Eukaryota > Metazoa > Cnidaria > Hydrozoa > Anthoathecata > Hydridae > Hydra > Hydra vulgaris. The sequence continues at coordinate 28,397,433 of NC_088924.1, read as the reverse complement.
TTTATATTCAATACCAACTTTGCTGGAATTATTTTGTGAAGTTTGTTTTTCTTGAACACCAACCCATTTTATTGTTTTTTTCCATTTGTTTTATTTTTTTCGAATTGCTTCAAATGTCATAGTTTCCTCTTATGTCATGTAAGTTTTGTATGTGCTTCATTTCTCAATCAAATGAACCAATGGTTATAATTGGAAACAAGTTTTCAACTCCAGGTTGGTATTAGCCATTTAATCAATTCTTGTGCACATTCATTTCATTTCTTGTGTCACCAACCATTTTATCTTAAAACATCAACAAATGCAGCAGTGTTACATCTTATGAGTCAATTAATGCATTTTCTGTGCCTCATATTTTAATGAAAGGTAAGTTAAAACAGCTTTTAGCTCACTAAAGTCTAGCAAAAAATCAGTTTTTCTTCACATACTTTGTTGCTTATATGGTCATGATAAGAGAAACATGTCAAAACCTTAAAGAAATTTTTTTATTTTTTTTAATATAATGATCACAAATGGGTAATCTATATTGACTTAAAAGTTATTGCCATTTTTGTAAGGCTTTGATCAGGATGTATGTAAAACAACTGTTTTATCTCTGGAATTGCCTACATATGCACATGTGTGTGCTTTTTCATAAATCCAAGGGTGATAAAAAAGATTTTAGATAAAAAATATTTTAAGTTAACTTACAATAGATTTTCAACAGTTCTCTTTGACTCATGTATGTCACTTTTCTGTAAAAGCTGTTAAAAATAGAAATTCTTCCATTACTCAAATCTTTATCATAAAGTTTGTACAAATCTTATATATATCAACATGACATATTTTCAAAATATCCGAACTTTCATGCAAAAAATTTATGAATTTTTACGCCTTTGTTATTCTTTTGATCAAAACTGATATAATTTTATAAAGTTTTCTTTTTAAATAATTTATTTGGAGTTATTATCTGTTACAAACTGATCTTCTTTTGATTCATCAAAATGCTTTTTATGTTTCAATTTTTTTTCCATTTTTAACTAGAGCTAATTGAAACTGTGAAAACTTTTTTCTTAAAATTTATAAAGTTATTATTTTTTATATCCAACAATAGTATAGTATCAAAGGGCATAGCTGAACAACAGTAAGTAGATTTGTATTAGCAGTTTATACTTTACAAATAGATTTGTTTCAGCAACTTGGTTATTTGCACCATCAAAACAATTGCCAAAGTGTAAGCAACATTGTTTCCATTTTTTCTCCAGCTTCAATATGGTTCAATATTTTTTTCAAGTTGTCAAAATGGACTCATCATTTCATATATAACCACAATATATGTATGTTCTTAAAAGACTTTGAGTCTTTGTGAGTGGGAATTTATAAACATATAAACATAAAATAAACATATTCTAGATATTAGTGACAGTATACGATTATTTCAAAATTAGGAGTTTATTTTGCTTTAAATTGAGAAGTGTACCTTTTAAAGATGATAAAAAAGAGAGAACTACATTTTGAATACTAAAATTTTTTTTAAATTTCTTTTTTTTTTTTTTTTTTTTCAACATTTGACAACCTTTGCATAATTAAGTGAAGTAAAAATATAGAATACATTAATTTTATACTGTTGCATACATTATACCATTGTTTACATTGTTCTATTGCAATAAGTTCAGTTTAGTATATTTTTCTGTGTATCCAAATAACTACATGAAATTTAAAAAATTGATTAAAGACAAAAGTTGCTTTTTAAATTATAAAAAGAAACCACATATATCACAGACATAAGTTTTTAGTAAGTTTATTTTATTTAAATCATTTATTAATTTTTTTTTTTTCTCTAAAAAGTAAAGTTATTTTGACTTAATTTTACCTATTTTTAAACAAACTTAAATTTTTTTTTAGATGCAAATTAAAACAATTTTTTAGTAACTTTTATGTGATTTTATCTTTTTATTATGGTAATGTTTTTAATTAAGGTAATGTGCCTGTTAGTGTGCCTTTAAATAATACTTTTTATTTTTTATTAATTGTTTTCTTTTGAATAGAATTTATGTTTGGAAGAAATGGTATTGGTATCTACATTGAAGGAAATATTTTATATGGCAAAAACATTGAAGTTGTTGTCACTGTTGTAAATGGTACAAAGTTGAAGATTGAGTTAGACTTTGGTGATGACACGCCTCCGAATTTAAACATTTTTACTCCAAATGTAGCTGATTTTTCTCCTGTCGGTTTAGTGTTTTCGCACAAGTTCAGTATTAATATTCTTTAAAGTTTTATATTTTTTTAACTAATAATAAAAGAAAATGATTCTTCTGTTCTATTTTTATTGTTCTATTTTAAACCACATTTCCATTATTTTCTTATACTAATTCATAATTTTGATATTTGTTAGTTAGTTACTAATAATAGCTGCCACATAACTTGAATGAGTGGATTACTATAGTTGTTAATAAGGTGCCATAGTAGCTTCTGGCACAAACCCAGCTTGTTTTTGAACTGGTTGGTCGACTTGATATTGACAATGTAGTCTGGAAGTTGGCTCTAAATTGATGCACTTTGGTTGGTAAAAAAATTATGTCTTTGATTACAGTTTGTAATTATTTCTCTTAGTTTGCTTCAATACTTCTCCTCTTACTTTAATTTATATTTACAGTTTGTAATTATTTCTCTTAGTTTGCTTCAATAGTTTCTCTTTAGTTTGCTTCGATGGTTTGGTTGGCTTTGCAGAGAGTCTGCACAAACATAAGTCCACTTCTAATTTTTTTCATATATAAAGCATTGTATTGGATCTCCTCTTATATGTCATTCTTCTAGGATTGTAAAATCGAGGATCTTGAGTCTGTTCGTATAAGTATACTTTTGTAGGGAATGAGATTTTTGTTACTTTCAGTTGAATTTTTTTTTTTACCAAAAACTTTTTTGCAATTTTAGATTTCCAAATACAAATTCAAATATATGTAATTGCATTAACCAAATTAATACAAATTCAAATATATGTAACTGCATTAACCAACTACAAATATTTGTATGTTGAGTTTAAAAAAAATAAAAATACAAATATTTGTATGTTGGGTTTAAAAAAAATACAAATACAAATAATATACAAATACAAAAATTATAAAGCAATACCTAAACCAGTGTATGGTTTTTCTACTGGATTGAGGTCTTTTCTAAACTTATAGAGTCAGCTCTTGTGGTTTGACTTTGTCAAAGGTTTTAACAAACTTGAGATAGAGAATTTCAAGTTTTTGGAATAAAACAAAGCTGTACTTGAAAATATGTGTTGGTATTTGCAGAACAGTTTCTTACAAGTGAAGTTTCAAACTATTTATTTTTTAAAGTATTTTTTTTTTAGTATCTTGCATACTACAGATGTTATGGCTGTTATGTTTGCTTCTCGCCATACGTTAGGGACTTAGTCACAATCTAGTGATTTCTTATAAATTAAAAATAGTGGATTTAATATCTTATAAAAAAAAAAATAATTTATTAAATAAAAAAATGTTTTAATTTTTAAATTTATTAACATATAAAATATCTTCACATGACTAATTGTAATTTTCTGAGTCTCCTTGTTTTTCATATAAATTGTAAAGATTTGTATATATAGTATATAACCCATATAGATGTAAAATTCATTATAGAAAGTGTAATTTTTTTTAGATGTAATAAGAAGCTTTAACTTTTTTTTAGGTATTCTCAGTGTGGAAAGTATTGCATCATAATAAAAGTAATAAATCTTTCCTCTAAAACCAGTAATTCAACAATTTATGTTAGTCTTACAAATGTGACTGTATATTGTAATTTATCAGAAATCAAGCTTGATTACAATAGTTCAAGTCAACTTGTTACACTTGTTAACAATGAGTTCCAGCTTAACATAAGTCAGACATCAGGTTCTTATGTAAACTACACTGTTAATTGGGGGGATGGTTTCAATGAGTTTAGGGACCAAAGTCAAAATTTAATTCTTTTACCATTTTTTGTTAAACACATTTACACTATAGAAGGTAACTACACTGTATCTGTGATTGCAATGAATGCAGTACAGACCATGAACAAATCATTTAATCTTTTAGTGTTTAAATCTTCACAGCCAGATATTTATTTTAATTATGGAACTAAAGAAAAACCAGTTAGTATTCTACACACTGTTGATTATAATTTTACAGCAAATATTTCTAAAAAGTTTGAAAAATCAATCATTGAAAATGCATCTTTTCAATGGGTGATGTCAGGCATGGCTTTCGAATTTAAATTTCCAGCTGTTGTTCTAAATTATCAAGTTGTCTATACTTTAAAAAAAAATGAAATTGCAATAGGCTTATATAATCTTTCACTGCTGTTTACATATAGTAGTTTTACCAGTGTTTTTACTGCTTTTTTTGCTGTCGTAAAGATACCCTTGTTTGTTGAAATTGAAGATGGTTTCTATCGTACAGTTGCTCATAAGAAGGTAATAGATAATAACACTGCTTATAATAATTTTAGTATTAGTGCGGAAAAAAGCTATGATCCTGAAGATCCGCAAGCTAAGTTTGAAGGAATATCTTTTCAGTGGAGATGTAAAACAATGAGAAATTTTTCTTCAGGTATCATAGCGTCAACTGATGTTGCATTTACTTCTAAATTATGTATAAATGAATCTTGGGTTTTTCTGGATGTCAGTGGACCAATTATTTTTTTTAACACAAAGATGTTTTTAGTGGGTATGACATATATGTTTGAAGTTTATGCTACTAAAGGTTTTGGTTATTATCAACAAGAAGGTTCTTTTGTTCAAGAAATAATGTTCAGTGAGAATGTATTTGATGTACAACTTATGTATGTATTAGTTGGTAGAATTTTATATGATTTTTTGTGGCGTTTACTATTTATAATTATTATCATGATAATTTATAATTATAATTTTAAATTAATGTATAATGTGATTTTTTTAACTTCAAATTTTTAATTAAATGTTTTAGTGGTAAGCTAAGTTATGTATCTATTAAACTCTTAATAAAGACTTTGTACAACAAATTCTTCATTTGTTAGTGGGGTTTTTTTTTTCAGAAAAATAACTTGTTTTTAATAAAAGTTGGACAATTTAATTATTTTTAACCTTTTTTTTTTTAATTTATTTTTATAATCTTAAAAAACATTTTTTTTTTGCAATTCATTTACAATCTTTAATTTTTTTTCTGGTCTGAAAAAAAAATTTTTTCTTTCTCTTCTTTACTTCTTACTTTTCACCATAGGAGTTGACAAAATTGACAAAAGTTGGGTTTTTTCAGGGGTTATTCAGCAAAGTTGCTTAAAAGAAACCTTAATTAAGAGCAGTTATCTTAATTATGGTACATAATTTAACATGATTTACCATAATCAAATTCATTTACTAAACATATCCTTTAAAATAAAATTTTTTATAAATTTATAGATTTATAGTAAATATTATTTATAGATTTATAATAAATATTATTTATAGATTTATAGTAAATATTATTTATAGATTTATAGTAAATATTATTTATAGATTTATAGTAAATATTATTTATAGATTTATAGTAAATATTATTTATAGATTTATAGTAAATATTATTTATAGATTTATAGTAAATATTATTTATAGATTTATAGTAAATATTATAATAAATTTATAGATTTTAAGATTTTTGGGCATTTAAATTTTTTATTTTAGTTGCTTGATAAACTGTAATGAAAGATTAAATTTTCAACAATCCACAGTATTCTCATACAATTGTTCTGGTTGTGAAAGATGCATGTAAGTTGTGAAATATTAAAAGTTGTGAAAATTTTTTCATATTAAAGTAAGTTAATGATTTTTTTAATATTCAAAAGTGCAGATAGTTTCATTCTTTTTCAACACTTTTTTCTTATGTCTGTAATTTTTAACTATTGTTTATATATTGCTAAATGTTTTTTTATATTTGAAATACTTAGAATACAACCTTATTGGACAGTATTAGATGATCAAGGAAACAACCCAAGTGAACTTTCTGGAAATAATCCTACAATAAATTTTAATGATACAAGTCTAATTATTAATGCTGATGTCCTGCTAGAATCAAAAAATTACACTTTTATCTTACAATTGGCTTGCACTGGATTGTCCTTCTCATCAACTTTTAAAATAAAAAAAACAACTTGCTCTTTGCCACGTCCCGGTTCTTGTTACATCAGGTAAGGTAAAAAAAGGCTTCAAAGAGCAGTATAATTTTTTTTGGCTGAAACAAAACAAAAAAAACTTGTTTTGTCTTTCATATTTACCTTTTTATTAATGTGTTTAGCCCTCTTATTGGATATGCTGTAAAAACAAGTTTTAATGTTACCTGTGAAGGATGGTCAGCTGAAGACGGTTCATTAAGTTATCTTTTTTTTTATGACAATGGTCAACATACATTTTTAAATAGTAATAGTGGTTATATGTTGTTAAATTCTAAAACTTTTCATCAGTCTTATTTAAATAATATTCTTTTTGGAGCTGGCGATGAACATAATAATTATACTGTTCAATTATATGTACGCATTGCCGGAAAATATGGAGCTTTTATTGAGTTCAGTGCCATTTTTATTCAGGTGGATATTTTTTCATGAAAAATATTTTTAATAAATGTCTAAATAATTCTTATGCATAAATACAGGATACTAAATCATGTTTTAAACAAAAATTTAGGTTCTACCAAATCTACAAGAAATGAATTTAACTAACATACTTTCTATGGTTGATAAAAATGACACACAAAAATTAATGATTTCAATTCAAGCCATAGCCTCAGTTGTTAACAGAGAGCAAAACTTAAATGAATATCAAACTGTAAGTATTTTTTTTTGACAATAAAAAACAAAAATTATAAATATTTTTAAATTGTTGTTAAAATCATGTTATACACATCATAATAATTACTACTACTATTACTACTTACTACTACTACTACTACTACTACTACTACTACTACTACTACTACTACTACTACTACTACTACTACTACTACTACTTAGTAAAATAAAAGTAATCGGTTGCAATTTTTTACACAGCTTCGTAATGAAATGATAGGAATGCTTGCTCATGTTACTTTTTCTAATTTGAATGATGTTAAGCTTACTAGTGACTGTCTTTCAGCATTATCAAATTATCCATCAGAATTGGTTCTAAATACTCAGGTAAAATTTATCATATTTTGGATTTATCTTTTTAATTTATCTCAAGGTGAGAATAATATTATTTTGTTAAAAAAAATATTTTGTAAAGGTTGTTGCTGCAAATATTGCAAAAAATATTGGAGGATTTCTAGGTGAAGTAAATATCAAGTCTTTAAGTTTTGTTACATTTTATAATACAACTGGATCATTGCTTCAATTTGTTTCAAATCTTTTTGTTGCAAATGCAAATGTTGTAAATTATGGCTCCATCAGTAAGTTTTATATTTTCAAAATATAATTTTAATAAATTTGTTATGATGTGGGTGTATGCATCTATACATCTAAATCTGTTTATCATTATGGCTGATTTATCGAATCATTATTTTCCATAAACTAAAGAAAACTCCTAACTGGTTGTCAGAAAGTTTTGTTGAAAAAAAGTAAAAATTAAAATGCAAGACCGGAATTTTTTTTTTTTGTTACTTGATAGACTGCCTGCCCCAACCAAACCCTCAGTCAATGTAGCAGCACTCCCTTGCAAGTCAGGCTATAAGATATTCGATGTAGCAACACTCCGTTGCGAGTCAGGCTATTTGTCAGTCGATGTAGCAGCACTTTGTTGCGAGTCAGGCTGTACGATAGTCGATGTAGCAACACTCCATACATGATTTATAGTAAAAAAATAAAAATAAAAACATTTTAATAAAAAAAATAAAAGTAAAAACATTGTTTATATTATTAAAAACATTCAGAATGTTATTAAAAACATTCTGGTCAATTAAATTTGCGTTTTTGCGGTTTAAAACGAATAATTTGTAATTAAAAAACGAATAATTTGTAATTAAATTAATGCTTTTAACTTTCTGACAACACGTAAATGTTGGACGAAAGTCAAAAGTAATTAAAAGTGACGTATTTGTTGGCATAAGAATCTTTTTTTTTCTTCCCTACTCCCAAATGCGACAATCTATTGAACTATATATATATATATATATATATATATATATATATATATATATATATATATATATATATATATATATATATATATATATATATATATATATATATATATATATATATATATAAATGTTTTTATGAACATGATACTTTTAGTAATTGGTTTAATGAACATGATACTTTTAGTAATTGTTTTTATGAACATGATACTTAAAAAAGTAAAATTAAAAATGCAAATATTACAATATTTAGACCACTTTAATTAGTTATAGAAAACTATTTAATAAGTTCATGCTGATGATAAAACAGGTGTTATTTTTAAAGAATATTGAATTGTTATTGTAAAAAGCAATAAAACAACAATACAGTAATCTGCAAAGTTTAAAGCTTAATATAAAACAACTTTGTGACGCGTTCGTGTCGCTGTTCATGTCGCTGTTCATGTTGCTGTTTTATAAAGTTAAGTTTTTAAAACATTAATAATATAAAATGCGTTTAAAATAAAACTAATTAAATAAATAGAAATGTTTAACTTTAAAAAAAATGCATAAGCATGCATATCTTTAGATCAAACGAGTATGGTCGAAGCAAAAAAATATTAGATACCACGCTTTTTATAATTTATTGCTATTACTATTAAAAATCTGAGTATAATAAATGTATTAAAAATTTAAGTATAAATAATTTTTTCAATCATATGGTTTTTAATTTAATGTTTTCATTCAATTTTTCATTCAATTTTTTCGTTCAAATTGTTTTTTAACAAAAAGTGAGAAAAAAAATTTGGTTTAATAAATTAATTTATATTTCATTAAATTGTTATATTTCGTTAAATATATGCTAAAATTTTTTTTTTCGAAAAAAATTTTTCCAAAAAAAAATTTAAGCATATACTTAACAGAAGAATTTATATTTTTTATAACTTAATTTTTGGTTTTTGGTTTAGCATTTGCAATAACCACTAGTTTAATTTTGCAATAGAATGTTTTTACTTAAAAAACTTTTTTCAAGTAACAAAAAAAAATTTACTATTCAAAATGTTTACAATTTAAATAAAAATTTTCTTCCTCGTTTGCAATATGTTCTATATATGTTCTAATATTGTTATTGTAGCTAGATATACGTTTAACTTTCAGGAATGACCCTCGCTATGCTACTGCAGTGGCATAGCGTACGTAATTTTTATAAATTCTATTGCAGTAGCATATGCTGCTGTAACTAAATTTATAATTATTCAATGTTAGAATTCTTCCTATATTTTTTTTTTTTTAATTTCAAGACATTTTTTTAGAAGAACTTTTTTGTTCAAAAAGATTTCTTTTTTTTGAAAATCCTAAAAACACCTTGCGTATTTATAGAAAATGTTTAATCTTAATATTGCTTTAAGTAAAACTTAAATATAAAAAAATGGAATCACGTTTTTCATATTTTATTCGACATTTCTTGTTAAAATAATTTTTAGTAAAAAGCTTATATTATGTGTTAGCAACTTATAAGATATAAATAGAAACATTTATATGGCTAACTTTTGCGAGTCTTTGAGTATATTAAGTAAATTAATGTAGTTGATAAGTTAATAATTGAGTGACTGTAAGTTACTGTAGTAGCTTAACTGCTTGTTTTGATTTACTTTATAAGTAAATTTACTGTGATGTACTTTATGCATTCAGTAAATCAACTTTAAAAGGTTCAGGGCAACCATTAAAGCAAAAAACGTTGAAGCAAAAAAGTTACTGGTTAATATTAGCATTGGTTATTAGAAAAATTTTTTAATAAAAACAAATTTAATATATATTTTAATATACTTAAAGTAGTAAAATTAATAATATACAATTGCTGATAAAATAATAATTTAAATTATTAATAATAAGTTAATTTGGTGCAACGTTTTAAAAACAAAGATTAAAAAATGTCTTGTTAAAAAAAAAAGAATAAAGAAACAATTTGCTTTAACGCCTTTTCCTTTTTAAACTTTTCGCTTTAATGACCTTTATTTCATATTATTGGCTTCCATGCAGAGATATAAAGTAATTTAAATTCAAAAGTTCTTTGCATTTAATGAAATTCTCAGCGCGAAAGAGCAAATGATCATGCTTCTTTTTAAAAGATAAGTTTAGCATGACATACTTTAGGAACCCTAATAAAAAAACTTAGACAAAAACATTACTTTTTAGAATTGCCAAAAAAAATGCTAAATTAGAAAGAAAAAAAATAAACAACCAAATGGAAAAATAAAAAATCACAAAAGTATTTTTTCAAAAAAAAACTAATGGTGAAGGTCTGAAAAGCAATCGCGATATGCTTAATTCGAGCCCTATATATATATATATATATATATATATATATATATATATATATATATATATATATATATATATATATATATATATATATATATATATATATATATATATATATATACATATATATATATATATATATATATATATATATATATATATATATATATATATATATATATATATATATATATATATATATATATATAGTCCTAAATGGTAGTAGAAAAGTTTCTTCCATAAGCTGTTGTTTTAAATTGAGTGCTAATAAACCAGGCCAGTAAAAGTTTAAAAACTTGGGTAAATTTTTTAAAAATGATAGATTGCTATCCCAAACCAAACCCTCGGTCGATGGAGCGGCACTTCCTTGGAGCAGCAGGCTATAAGATAGTCGATGTAGCAGCAGGCTATAAGATAGTTGATGTAGCAACACTCCGTGCATGTTTTACAGTAAAAAAGAAACACTCCTTGGATGTTTTACCTATTTACCTGTTTTTCAGTTGATGTAGCAACACTCCTCCCATGTTTTAAAAATATTTTAAAACAATAAAAAACAAAAACAAAAACACCATTAAATAAAAAACTTTCTATTCATAGTTATTGCAGTTGTTTAAATTACAATAAAACTTAATGTACTTTTGCATTTTATAAATTGTTTTAATATTAAAATGTCTCTTAGTTGTTGATGACACTTAAAGGCGTCCTATGATTCAACCGAATCCTGAATTTCAATTTAGAAATGAATATGAGAAATTTATTACAAAACCAAAAATATTCACGAAAAAAATTAGATCTGAAAATATTTCAATTAAATTTTCAATCGAAAGTCATAAATGCTTTAAGAGCTGAAAAAATTTCGATGGAATTATCATTTGAAAAGTTATAAATAATTTTAAAACCAAAAAAATTCTGATCGAATTTTTGATCGAAAGTCATAAGTGATTTTAGAACCTAAATTCATTGAAAAGGTTTACAACTGTAAGTTTTAGCACCAAATTACTTTAGCGTCAAATTTGTTTATAAATTTTAAAAGTTTTAAGCATTTGTAATATAATTTTAAAGCGCATGCTGTTTGGAAAACAGTCTTATATAATAAATTGAAAAATAACATTGTTTATTTTCAAAAACATCTCATAGTTGGTGGAACAATAAAAACAGAATGGAGTATCAAAAAGTTGAAGGTGAAGAAAGAAATTCATTCCTCTATATAGCTGGGAATAATTGCTATGTAAATAATAAGAATCACTACGGTTACATTTATTTAAAGTGCAAAAACTATCAACTGTGTGTTGGATCTGCAAAAATAGGTGAAGGAAGTGATTTACTTAAGACAATGCAAGGCCACTCTTGTGATTCTAAAACAGAAGATTTTAGCCATTTGGAAGCAATGGAAAAAATGAGACTGAAAGCTGCAACTACACAAAGTCCATTACGCCAGATTTACATAGAAATCATTCAAGACTGTCCTGAAAAGGTTAAAAGTGCTTTATACTACTTAAAATGTGAACAGTTACTTCATGGTGCAAGAAAAACTCAGTATAGTGCAAATTCCAACAGTGTAGAAGAAGCGGTATTGGCAATATCGGTGCCAAATCCATCTACCATTCTGATAGGAATCGTCAGATTTGAAGACCAGTTGGTCATACTGTTTTGTTCATCAGCACTACTACAAATACTCTCAGGTAGCACAGTAATTTAGCTCAATAGGCTTATTGATGACTTTTTGTGAAAATTTTTTTTGGAAATTCATTCAACATCTTTTAACCTCAGCTTGGGCAATACTATGCTCAGAATATTCTATTTTTGTAATATTTTTCAGGACTACAATTATTTAAAAATTTGTTTATTTTTTTCAGGCTCTACAATTATTTTCATTGATGCAACATTTTGCATTGTTTCTAGCATCTTCAATAGTCAACTTCTAAATATCTCCATTGTGCATTGTGACATTGTCTTTCCTGTGTTTCATGTCCCTATGACTGGGCAAAAAGAAAGTATTTAGATTGCCATATTTAGAAAAATTAAGGAACTTTCAAGTGACTTTCAACCACAAATTACTATGGCTGACTATGTAGAAGCAATGAGCAGTGTCTTGAAGGTTGTCTTCCCTGAAATAAGATTGACTGGTTGCCGGTTTCATTACAGCCAGGCAATTTTGAGAAGAATCAAAGGTGTTGGTCTTTAATCTGAGTACATCAACAACCCTGCAATTAAGAGGTGGGGCCAGAAATTTGTTGTCATGTGCCTCTTGCCTGTTGTTCTTATCAGAGCAGAAGTAGATGTACTCAAAACAGAGATGAGTCAATTTGCAAACATTGAAACTCGTGAAAAAATTAGGTTTTTTTATTATTTTGAGAAGTATTGGATGACAACACAAACGCCAGCCTTTTTTTCTGTGCATGGACTTCAATTCAGAACCAACAATGTCTCCGAAGCACTGTATTCAAAAATGAATATATGGATGGCTGCTCACCCTAGCTTTTGTAGGTTTCTAGGTGACACATATCTTCAGGTATTGCCATATTTGAATGAATATTGTACATGGTAAATTCCATTGATTAAACTCATAACAAAGTAACTTGATTTATTTTGTAATCCTTTAAGATATTAGGGTCTCTTCAGATAGGTGCAAAGCATCATAAAAATTAGCTATCATAATTGCACAACCACACTATTTAAATTTGTGCTAACAAATATTTTACAAATTAAATCACTTGTTAATTATTTGAAATGGCTTGAAAGTGTGATTATGATGATTTGTTTGTGACAATTTGCTTATATCTGCCCTTAATAACATTTTGCTGATACATTTGTAATCTCTATTGCATTAATGATTACAAAGTTATCAAGGAAAACTTTCTATAAGAGAGTAGACTCCAAAAAAGTTTCTTGAGGCTTTAGCTTTCTTCTTTAACAACATCAAACTCACATCAGTATGAGATACAGAACAAGAGCAGGCAAATTAAATTGTTAAAACTCATTTACATCATAAAATATTTTTGAAAATGAAATAGTTTGTTGTAATAAACATTTCAGTGTAATATTTCAATACCTTGAATAGGGTAAATATACTACTTTATAATTATACTACAGCAAATTTTATGTTTTTGGACAAAAACATCAAATTTGCTGTAGCATAATTTTTATATTGTAACACACCATTAGAATGTTTTAATCTAACTTCATTTTTGAAATTTAATTTTAGGATGAAAATCCACAAGACAATATTCAGGATTATCAACAAGAGACCAGGCCTGTGGGGACATTTTGCAAGATATGCCTTGCACATCCTTTAGAAGTTGTTGTTCTGCTGTGTAGACACTTTAGTATGTGTCTTCAGTGTTCAGATATCCTTGCCAGAAATGACAGAAACAAAAGATGTTCAGTTTGTTGTTCAGAAATTTTTTAATGTTTTTGTGTCTTGAATTTTACCTTGCAGGAATTATTTGATTATATACTATCATAAATAAAAACTTATGTGGACTGTTGTTATCAACTGCCAATTAATAATTTTTGTAATGAATTTGAATTTGAGGTAGGACACAAACTTAATGGTTTTTGTAAGATGCTTTTTTAAGTTGATAGAGTTGTTTAATTTATACATTGAACACAGTTTGATAAGTGTTACCTCGGTTACTTTACCACGGTTACTGCAAGGTTAGCCTTAATTAAATTTATGTTTTTTGAAATGTATTCAAATTAATTTCAACGTTTTATGAAAGAGTATTTTTATTTATCACTATGCATATAGTTCACCAAATCAAAAAACTCCTATTGAGAAATTATGACTTTTTGTAGTTTTGAATTTACATTTTAGTTGAACTTTTAACAAGTCATTAAAAAATATAAGCACTGTATGTTCATTGAATGTTATTAACATCCAAGAGTCTTGGATGTTAATAACATTTTGTTATTAACATTGTGCTTGTACACAACACTTTGTTCAAGTGTTGTGTACAAGCGTTAGTTTCGGACCAAGACTAACACTTGTGCACGTGCGCAGAACATATCAATCTTTTAACTAAGAATGAACGTCTTTTAAACAATGAGATAAGATAAAAATTGTAAATTAATTGAAGACTATAATTTAATTTAATCTATAAATTAATAAACTTAAATAAATTAATGAACTAAATTTATTTATTGTATTTAATTTAACTATTATATTTTATTTAATTATTAATTTTTATATATATATATGTATATATAATTAGTAAAAAACACTTATCTAACTAATTAATAACTAATTTTACTAATTAATTATTGCTCTGTTCTTTAAGAACATTGAGCACTCTATTTGTAAAATACACTAACATAATTTACATATATGTATATATATATATATACATATATATATATATATATATATACATATATATATATATACATATATATATATATATATATATATATATATACATATATATATATATATACATATATATATATATACAAATATATATATATGTATATACATATATATATATATATATATATATATATATATATATATATATATATATATATATATATATATATATATATATATATATATATATATATATATATATATTGTTTGATTTAGTGTTGTATTATAATAATACAAAACTCTTGTTCGTTTAAAAGTGCTCAATATTTAGGAAATTTATTTTGGTTATATATAAATTTCTAAACAGAGCGATTTATAATTATACTTAAAAATGATAAAGAAAAAACTTTTTATTATGGAACTTTAAGTTTCATGCCTAATGGCAATCATCAGCCATATATTACAAAATTAAAAATTAAACGTTAAATTACAATTAGAATTACGGTGGCGTGAGTTCTAATGACTCCATGGAAACAAAATTTTAACGTATATGTAAATTTAGTATAACGTGACGTAAACGTGACGTAAACCAACCAGGATCAATCTTCGGTATCAAAAGAGGAGATAAGGAACTTATTTTTGTGCCTGCACTTCGATATTATTTCGCTTCTTGTATTTTGTAGGTTTTCACCTCTATACATCAAAATTTGGAACTTCTCGTTCAAACAAAGGTTGCAAACTCTTGATGTTGGGTTGTATGGTTTGCATTTTTTAACAACCCTCCATTTGACAAAATTTGGAACTTCTCGTTCAAACAAAGGTTACAAACTCTTGATGTTGGGTTGTATGGTTTGCATTTTTTAACAATCCTCCATTTGACAAAAGGTGTAAAGTTATTTTCTTTTAATTTCCATACTTCTTTAGATAGCTCTGTATCATTCTTGTATCTAGCTGCATTAAAAGATTTTAAGTGGTTTGCATACCGAACTTTAAAAGGTGTTTCGCTAATTCCAAAATACACTTTTTCTTTATATTCCGGATTATTTGAATAGATGGTGGCCTGATAAACAATGTTGTTGGAAAGGCAATGGTTGTTCATGGGACATTTGGTTTTTTCAATGCAGTTGCATTTCATTTCATTAGTTTTTGCCTCCTTACGTAAAATGCTTTTGTTGTGAGAGTTAATAACGGATTTTATGTTTGGCATGCAGGAATAACTTATTTTGATTGTGTTTCTATTAAATATTTTACGAAGTCTGTGGTTAAATGGAAAGTGGAGGTCGATGAGGTTCAAGAAACATTTACCTATTTTTGTAACAACATTTGCACTGAAAGGAGGATTATACCAAATTATCTTGCGTTTATGGTTGCTGTTTGTTGATTTTATACTTGGATGGTATGCAAGTTCACAATTGTAACCCGATTTTTTCAAGGCATTTTGATAAGGAGGCATACTTTCTTTAAAAATTGGTTCACTCGACGATGCTGCTGACAATCTTAATGCAATAGTCTTAGGAATACTTTTAATTACACTCGGTGGATGGTTAGAACTAATATGTATATAATTCAGTATATTATCTGGTTTGCGATATGGCTGAAAAGATCCATCGTTAAGGTTTAGCGTTAAATCGAGATAGTTAACTATTTTCAAATTACATTGAATAGAGATAAGAAGATTGTTATTTTTAAAAATTTTTACAAAATGTTTCTTTATCCTCTCCATTTCTTGACCACTTTTATTCCTAAACATAGCTAGCCCATCATCTCGATATATGCCGAAATTGCTTTTATCATAAAACTGCGAGATTTGATGCAAAATAAAACCAATTTTGATATACTAGAACCAATTTTTAAAGAAAGTATTCCTCCTTATCAAGATGCCTTGAAAAAATCGGGTTACAATTGTGAACTTGCATACCATCCAAGTATAAAATCAACAAACAGCAACCATAAACGCAAGATAATTTGGTATAATCCTCCTTTCAGTGCAAATGTTGTTACAAAAATAGGTAAATGTTTCTTGAACCTCATCGACCTCCACTTTCCATTTAACCACAGACTTCGTAAAATATTTAATAGAAACACAATCAAAATAAGTTATTCCTGCATGCCAAACATAAAATCCGTTATTAACTCTCACAACAAAAGCATTTTACGTAAGGAGGCAAAAACTAATGAAATGAAATGCAACTGCATTGAAAAAACCAAATGTCCCATGAACAACCATTGCCTTTCCAACAACATTGTTTATCAGGCCACCATCTATTCAAATAATCCGGAATATAAAGAAAAAGTGTATTTTGGAATTAGCGAAACACCTTTTAAAGTTCGGTATGCAAACCACTTAAAATCTTTTAATGCAGTTAGATACAAGAATGATACAGAGCTATCTAAAGAAGTATGGAAATTAAAAGAAAATAACTTTACACCTTTTGTCAAATGGAGGATTGTTAAAAAATGCAAACCATACAACCCAACATCAAGAGTTTGTAACCTTTGTTTGAACGAGAAGTTCCAAATTTTGTCAAATGGAGGGTTGTTAAAAAATGCAAACCATACAACCCAACATCAAGAGTTTGCAACCTTTGTTTGAACGAGAAGTTCCAAATTTTGATGTATAGAGGTGAAAACCTACAAAATACAAGAAGCGAAATAATATCGAAGTGCAGGCACAAAAATAAGTTCCTTATCTCCTCTTTTGATACCGAAGATTGATCCTGGTTGGTTTACGTCACGTTATACTAAATTTACATATACGTTAAAATTTTGTTTCCATGGAGTCATTAGAACTCACGCCACCGTAATTCTAATTGTAATTTAACGTTTAATTTTTAATTTTGTAATATATGGCTGATGATTGATGTTAGGCATGAAACTTAAAGTTCCATAATAAAAAGTTTTTTCTTTATCATTTTTAAGTATAATTATATATATATATATATATATATATATATATATATATATATATATATATATATATATATATATATATATATATATATATATGTATATATATTATAATCATAATTAGTTAAACCCATTAACTTTAATCCAAATTTTTTGGTTGTAAATTTTGATTCTAAATCTTTTGGCGCAAGAAAGGATACTGTAATTCAATCCAAATTTTTTCGGTCGTAAAATTCGGTTCTAAAACTTTTGGAACATGAAAAGGATTTTGTAATTTGACCCTGCAATGAAAGTATGCTTTTTAAGTTAAAAAACTGAATAGGTTTATTGGTTAAAAAATTGAATTAGTTCATTGGTTAAAAAACTGAATATGTTTATTGGTTAAAAAATTGAATAGGTTTATTGGTTTAAAAATAAATAGGTTTATTGGTTAAAAAATTGAATAGATTTATTGGTTAAAAAAAATTTAATAGGTTTATTGGATTGGGTTGAAAACAGTGTAGCTCAATATGGTTATACACAATTTTTAAGTGGTATTTTTTGAGTTAAAGAATATTTGATAAAACCAAACATCACAACAAGTTTTCTGCAACTCTTAACTTATTTCATAAATAATCCATTTCAATAATTCATTTCCTGTAGCACCAATAACAATGATGTCTAGTATATCTGTAGCATCAATAATGATGATGTCTAGTATATCTGTAGCATCAATAACGATGATGTCTAGTATATCTAATTAACAACTTATAGTCGAACATCTCGATAGTATGATATTAGAATAAAAAATCATTTGCATCAACAGGGATCTTTTTATTTCAGTACCTTGGTAAATGTACAAATTCATTTGTATAAATCTATTTTTATTTTAGTACATTAGTAAATGTACAAATTCATTTGTATAAATCTACTTTATACAAATTCTTTTATATGCTAAGTATGCTATTTGAAAGTCTTAAATAAATGTATTTGTTTTAGATTATACACAAAACCTTCAGAATTCAGTTAATGAAAATCAGGTATTTTATTAAAATTAGTGCTGAAAAAATCAATTCATGCATTGCTAATATAAGTTATTATCAAAAGCTTATTATATATTTAAATTGAATATTGATATGCAAGCTCATATATCATATAATAATCATATAACAATTGCTCTTAGAGCAATTGTTATATGATTATTATATGATATAGAGACTTTATTATTATGCAATCATAATTATGCAATAGCTAATTATTTTTCAATATTTTGTATTACTACAATAACATAATTAACATTGTCTTATTGATTGAACATTGTCCTATTGATTAGTTCAAGTTGCACAATTTTATTGTATTATATTCAATATATTTGATTTTAATATTTTTTACATATTGTTTTCTTTTCTTTTTACGTTTGATTTATTTTTGTTTATGAATTAGTCAATGATCAGTGCAGATGTTATATCAAAGCTCTTAGGATTTATGGAGGATTATTTTTATGTTCTTCAAGCATACAAAGTTCCTGGTGAAGTTGCTACAACTGGAAGTACAGCAGCTTTTGATTTTTTTTTAAAGAAAGAACTCAAAGATAACCTGAGCAACATGACTGTTTCTTCTAGTTTTATTCTTTCAGATGCTAGAGAAATGTTTAACCAGTCCCTCAAGAACATTCCAATAATAGTGAATGTATGTTTTTTATGTATATATATATATATATATATATATATATATATATATATATATATATATATATATATATATATATATATATATATATATATATATATATGTATGTATATATATATTTAATTTTACCTAATGATTGCATTTAGCATGAAACTTATAGTCATAAAAAATAAGTAGTTTTATTTATAACAAATATATAAATACAGCTCTAAGTTAACTTTATTTTAGTTTACTTTAATTCATCAAGCACTCTCAGCTTGATGAATTGAACTCTATTAAAATAATTTACTTTAATTTTTTCCTAATTTTGAGGGCTGTACACATCGATGATTTTTTGCCAAACTCAAACAACTTTAGGTCGGCATTGTCAAATGCTAACCCTAATTTTGAGGGCTGTATGTATATATATTTATATACATATATATATATACATATATATATATATATATATATATATATATATATATATATATATATATATATATATATATATATATATATATATATATATATATATATATATATATAGTAGAAACTCACTTTACAAATTTTTTTATTTTGCCCATGTTTTGTCAATAAAGATAATTTTGGTTGAGTCTTTATTGACGAAACACTGTGCAAGTAATTTTTTCCTAATTTATGTATATATGTATGCGTGTTACTAAGATGGAAAATAACTTTTACCAAGTCTCAGGTATTCTTTATTAAAAAAACTTTGCAGAAATTTGAAGTTTTAGTTTAGAACTATTTTTTTTTAGTTGTTATGTTTATTTTTAATTTTAGTTTGTTATTTAATAAATAATTTTGAAATTTTTTTTGTATTAATCTTGTTTTTAGTTACAATGTTTTGAATTTAAAAAGTAACCAATAAATGTTTTTGTTGAAAAACAACTACAAACCAAGTTTCAAAAATGAAAAAAATTGCAATAAAGAACGTGTTGTTTTTGTTCTCAAAGCAAAAAAGTATTTCTCAAAGACAGAGCTTACCTTCAAGAAATGCTCAAAAAATGCATTGAATCTAAACATTTTTTTTTTATGTTAATTCACCTCCCCAAGGCCGATAAGGTCACTACAGATGAGGAGGTTACTTATGGTTATAACCCTCTCTCAACTCTATAACTCCAAAACACAAACCTTGACGAACAAGGCCGCTGCGCGGAGAAACAAGTTGAGCGTGATACTGCTAGGGGTGTGGTGGGGATTGAATTCGGAACCTCTCGCTTATAAAGCGAGCGCTCTACCACGACACCACTTCTGTATATTACCTTATATTTACTTGTAAAGATAGAAAATCTACTCAAAATTGTTTGACCTAACAAAATTTCCATTTCTAATCCTGTAGATTAGTTCTTGCTACTGCAATGTTCTCTGTTTTACAACAACATAACAGTGTGGAAAGTATACATGTTTTTCATATTAATGATTTTGCAACCATAAAATGGACAATAAATTACTTAAGTTATTCTAAATTAAGTTTAATTATAATAATTGCGAAAGGATTATTAGTTTAGATTATTCAGCAAACATCATCATTAAAATGTAGTATTTCAAAGTGTGCAATGTTAATGAAAAAAGCATTATCATAGTTTAATTGTTTTTAAGCCACTGGAAAGAAAAGGAAAAAAAATATTATTGTAGCAACAAAGTCTTTCATGGAAAGTAAAGAAAAGAAAAAAAAGGAAGCTATAATTTTATGCTATAAAAAAACATAAACACTAAATAGAATATGCAAACAGCAACTTTTGACTTATCTGAAATGGGATTATTACAAAATCATAAAAATTTGAATATTATTGACAAAAGATACTTTGCATTAAACAGTTTATAACTTATAACGATTTTTATTTTTCAAATGACTAAATTTAAATTTAAAGTCAAGTTTTATCAATCTTAGATAGGCTACAAGCCAATCTATGAAAGATACTGCAAATATCTAAAGAAATACATCAGGCAAACTTTTCATTTTGTCAAAGCTTTGGTATTTGTTCATTGAGATTTGTGTTTTAAAGCTTTAAGTCATATTTAATAAAATAGAAATTAATATATAATGTATAGTAATGATATTAAATTAAATGATAATAAAGATATATTTATGAAATTGCCAAATTTTTATTGTTAAATCAAAAAAAAAGGAGTTTTTACTGGAAAAATATGTTCGCTATATATATGATAAAAAAATAGATATGTTGGTCAAGATATTGCAGCTAAAATTTTATTTCATAGCCAGATGTACAATAAAAAGTTGAAATTATATTAAAAGAATTCTAATACCTGAAACAAGTTTTATTTTAAAATTTGTGGCAGGTATAATAAGTTTTCATAAATTTTGTAAATTCTTATTTAATACATATCATTGAACAGAAAGTTTTATATATACTTTATGTTTTTAATGATTCTGTAGTTTATATTTTATAAAAGCTTTATATATAGTTTGAATTTTTATTCTTTATAGCATTGAATTTTTATTCTTTATAGCATTTTTATTCTTTATAGCATTTTTTTTGTTTGAATTTCTGTGTTATATGAACTTGTATACAATAATAGTAGAGTTTTTTTTTTAGTTCTTTTAACAAATTTGCTTTAAACTCAAAACTTGTTTTTTTACCTCTAATTATTTGGATAAGAAATTGGAGGGCCAATGAAATATTCAATGTTTCTTTTAATGAAATTATTTGAAGTTGTTACAAAATATTTAAAAAATTTAAAATTATTTGGTTGTAGAATCTTCGATTAAAAAATCAACCGTATACGTGGGATATAGATCGATCAAAGTATATTTTGTCTGAGTTACAAAGTCTTTCGATGTCTACTACTGAAAGATTACCAATAGATGTAAATAACTTGCAGCAACCAATCATCATTGCAATTTTAAATAAACCTGAAAAAATTAAGGGATATAACATGTCTTTATCTGCCCCAGAAGATCTTAAGGTGTTGTCACTTATATTAACATCAAACTTATGCAACATGATGTTAAAGTTTAGCGCATTCAATGATCCTAGTAATTTGACTTTTCTCATTATATTTATTCAGTTTGGAAAAGTTCCTACAAGAAATGATTATGACATTAAGCTTAATATAACAAACAAAGATGGCGTTGTTCTTACAAAAAATAAACTTGCTATGAGTTTTAATGTAAGTGAAGAAGTATCATTTGGTCAAAAAAGTAACCTAACCCACAGTGAGATTAAAAATTCATCTTTTTTTATTGAAAGAAATCAGCAAGCTCATTTACTTGGTGATGGTACTTTAATTTTGTGGGATTTTCAGAATTCAACATATGCTTTTCTCAACAATTCAGTTTTGTATATATCATTCTCATATGTTGGTCCGGTGCCAGATAAAAAATTAGAAGAGAATTTATACACTTATGATGAAAAGGAATTCCAAGGAGAGTTTATTTATGAAATGAAATCCTATTGTAGTGAATGTAATTACTGGAATGAAAAACTAAACAAATGGATGTCTGATGGATGCCAAGTAAGTAAAATATTTTCATTTTTAACATATATATATATATATATATATAATGTAAACAATGAGTCACACATTTCAATAATTGTATTTTTAATCTTATTTTTATTGAGTTTTAAATTGTACTTACTTTTATTCAACTGCATCTTTATTTTAAGTTTAAGATAAAAATACATAAATCTATACTCTATACATAAATGTGCAAAAATAATATTACATAAATTCAAAATATTTTAGCTTGACTTTGAAACAACCAGCTTTGAAGTAACAAAGTGTAAATGTAAACACTTGACTGGATTTGGTGGATTTTATGTTGCTCCAAACGTTATTCAGAAACCGTCATTTGCATTATTGAAAAAGGGTTATCTTCTTCTGGTGATAGTGATAATTATTATATTGTTTTGGATTTGTGGTTTAATTTTTGCAAGACGAATGGATATTAAAGACAACACTAAAGTTAGTTTTTTATCTTTAATGGTATATACATACATACAAACATACATTTCAGTGGCAACAAAACTTCCGTTGTTATTTAATATTATCATAAAAAACATTCATCATGTTAATTAAATATTTGTTGAATAATGTATTAGACCCAGGAAGAGCTTAATTTAAGCATAATAAATAGTAAAACTCTTATGAAAAATTTAACATTCCTTATCAATAAATTTGCTGCCAAAAAGTCAAGATTGATATAAGTTAGAAGATTTTACTTTGTACAAATGTGCAGATTATTACAGCATTATAATTATATTCAGTATCATAGTATGTAATCATGCAATTTAAAATTATTGCAATTTTTTATCATAGTCAACTTCAAATGAGTGTTATTTAAAAACAATAAAAAACTGATCAATTCTTTTTTAATTTAATGATAAAAGAAAACAGAATTACAAAGTGTCAAATATAAAAAAAAATTCTTTAATATTATTTTTAACTTAATAAGAATACAATGCACTAATACTTTTGCACAAGGATGTGCAAAAGTATTAGCGCATTCTTTTGAGAATTCTAAGAAAATTTAACATTTAAATGGCTGCAGTTGTTTTTAAGGCATGGTAAGACTCTATGTGGCATGGAATCTATAAGTTTTTGATTAGATCTTATAGCATGGCATTCCACAACACTTGCATTTGAGTCCTGAGCTGCACCAAGTTAGTGGGCTTGCTTTTTTGCAATTTGCAGTCCATCCAACTCCAAAGATTCTCAATAGTATTTAAATCAGGTGAGTGAGTGAGCCAGGACATCAGACTCTATTGTTTTTCCTCCATATATTACTTGATTGAGTGTGCTGTCTAGCAAGAAGCATTATTTTGTTAAAATTGCCAAGTGGATTCAGTTGTGAAAATGTCCATTAAAGGCTGTAAAGAATTGTCTAATATTTCTCTATAACAATGTCAATTGAGGCAATCATTGTAAAGGTGCGCCAGTGCTAGCTCTAGCATTACAGCCCCAAATGTCAATATTATTTCCAACTGGCTTTCCAGACAATCCAAATCATTTAGCTTCTCTACTCGACTTGTGTCTTGTTTCTGATCCTAGACAGTTTTTCCACATTCACCTTTAGGTGCTTCTGATCCTGGTTTGATCTCTCTAAAACTAATATCACATTCTTCTTCATCATCAGAATCCCCCTATCATCACACCTCCTACAACTACCTTAAAGCTGATTGGGACTCTCTCTGTGATGGTCCTCAGGTTAAAATCTTTCGTTTTCCTGCTGACAAATGTGCTTCTTATGTAACATCCTGTATTCAGGCTGGCATGGGATCTTTTATTCCTTCTCGATAATTCAAATCAATCTTCACTCTTTTACATGGTTTTCCTCTCATTGTGCTGCTGCAATTTCCAATTGTAACCATTACTTCCATATCTATTGCAAAAACAATTCTTTAGAAAACAGATGTCTGTTTACTATTGCTAGAAACCATTGTAAAAAAGTTTTTTCTAACACCAAAGCCCACTATTCTCAGGTCACAAAATCTCATATTTCATCTCAAAAAATTGGCTCTTGTGACTTCTGGAGAATCTTAAACGATATCTATAATATAGACAAATCTGTTATTCCATCTTTCTTGTATGGTTCAGACTTTGTCAGCTCACCTAAAGATAATGTTGAATTGTTTGCTAAGAATTTTTCATCAATATCATCTCTTGATTCCACTAAGCACATTCTACCTGATATAGCCGACAAACAGGTTGATCCATTGCTTGACATTCATATCACTTCAGCTTATGTATCTAAAGTGATTTCCTGCTTATACTCTTCTACAGTTTGTGGTCTGAGCAACATATCTGTTATAGTCTTGCAGATTGTTCTCTGGAGCTGCCGTCTATACTTTCAAAACATTTTTAACAAGTGCTTATCAGAGTCTTATTTTCCAGTTTGCTAGAAAGCGGCATCTGTTTTCCCTATCTATTTTCAAAAATTCTGGAGTGCGATCTAACTCATCTAACTACCATCCCATTAGTCTTTTTCCTATCATAAGCAAGATTTTTAATTAAAAAATACTTAATCTCTCATCTTGAATCTAACAACTTTCTGATAATCAATATGGATTTTGATCTTCTCATTCTACTGCTGATTTGTTAATGGTAATAACTGATAGATTTTATTATGCACTAAATAGATGTAGAGAGGTTGAGACTATCACTCATGATATTTCTATAGTCTTTGATAAAGTTTGGCATGCTAGTCCTCTCCATAAGCTCTCTTCTTCCAGTGTATCAGGTAACATCTTTAAGGTTATTGAATCCTTTATTACCAATTGTACTATAAAAGTTGTTCTTGATAGACAGCAATCTTCTTCATTTCCTGTAATTTCAGGAGGTTCCTCAAGTTTCTATCCATGGCCATATGCTTTTTTAAATTTACATTAACCAACTCCCAGAAATTCTAAAGTGGCATTGTTCACTGATGATAGTACTGTTTAATCTTTTCTTGATAAGAAGCCAACTCTCTGATTGTAGGATAGGACATTTCAGCTCGAAAAAGATCATACTTCTGCTACAGCATGGGGCTCTTAGTAACTGGTGAACTTTAACTCAATATAAAATTCAATTTTTTTCAGCTAATCATTATTGCAACAATTTAGATCTTTCTATATTTATGAACAGTAATGTACTTGATGAATCATCTACCTTTCGTCTTCTAGAATTAACTCTAACTTCCAATCTTTCTTGGAAAACTGCTCTAAAGAGCTAGCATTTTTTGTGCTATCTACTAAAATTCATTCTCATTTTACTTGTAATTCAATCAAGTCTCATCCTTTTACTGTGACTGGTCCGAAGTGCTCTAAAATTTCTTTTTTATCTAGTTTTTTTTTCTTGAACATCAGTTCTTTGGAGTTTGCTCCCTTCATCTTGTTTTCCTGATACATAATTTGCAATCTTTGAAGTTGTCTGACTTATTATATATATATATATATATATATATATATATATATATATATATATATATATATATATATATATATATATATATATATATATATTATATATATATATATATATATATATTTATATATATATATATATATATATATATATATATATATATATATATATATATATATATATATATATATATATATATATATATATATATATATATATATATATATATATATATAATATGAGTCTATTTAATTAACAAATAAAATAAAGACTACTTTATTTGACGAAGAGAAATGACACCAGGCTTCTCTGTTATGACAGTTTTATGGTGCCATGTGGCATCAAATGAGTTGCATGAAAAAGTCTTTAAATTTATTCACGTTTATTATATATTTAATGTATCAATAGCATTTTGTAGAAGAGCCTTCCATGATTTGACAACACTGCAGCAACTAGTTTGCTGTTTGGCGTGTTGATAAATATGGTTTCTCATGTTATATTTTGCTTGGGTGATTTAAAGAGTCTGAGGTACAAAAAATTTATTGCATCATAACCTTTTAGCCATTCATCATAAGTAAAAGTATAGATGTAATTATCTTAGCTCAGTTTTCTCAAGATTTTCCTAACCCTTTAAGAATGGGAAAAAAAAGTTACGTTAAGGACAACTGGGGTATTATACTACCCCACCTAAAAATATAGATTTTTATACAAAATATGTTTAACTTTTTAAATTAAAATGCGTGCTTTTAACAAAAGTATCAATTTTCTCAATGTTTTTTTTAATAAAAGTGATATTTAATACAATTTATTCAAATAAAAACAAAATATATCTTCTAAATAAGGCAGCTATTGCAAACAATTTTGCTACGAGCCTTGCAAACAGAATGGCTACATGATGCACATTGCAGACGGTTTTTCTGTCATGAACACAAGAACACATATAGCATCTTTTAATGTGCTGCTCTTGAATTGAATCGTTGACCTTGATATAATAGGTTATTTTTTTTAAATACTTGGCAAAGATTATTATTTGCAACTATTTGTGGAACATTGTCATTTGCATCAAATTTTTTAATAAGACTTTTTGATAATTCTTTTAAAAATTCTCTTGTTCTACGAGAAACCCCATTTTTATAATTCAGGTGAATTGACAAGAATAAAATCAAAGCTTTGTATGCTGCAATATCCAAAATATTACAAAACATTGTAAATGGCCATCGGTTACTCTTTCAGCGACTGGAGTAGCACCTGACAACCTAGTCTAACGTGTCAACTCCACCTTTATATTTGTTTTAATCTAGAATAATACATGGATTTTTATTATGGTTCATAACAATGTCACTACTGTGATGGAAGGTTGATAAAAATATTACTGCTTTGTTTTTCTTAGGTACATTATTCAACACCACATACTCCATTTACTCTACCAATATATGGTTACAAGTTTATGCAGTAAGTGGTTTCAGCATCACATAATATCCATATTTTCATTCCATATTTTCCTGGCTTAATAGGTATAAACATCTTAAATGGAAAATGTCCCCTAAAAGTAACTAGTTGCTCATTGACATTACATTGTAGTTGCTCTTACATTTAGTGATAAACATTTCCCTTATATTTCTTAAAGGTGCAAATTTGTCTTCAAACTGTCTTTGATTTCTTGTTTCTCTCTCATCAAATCGAATGCATCATCGCAAGTTAACAAATCGATCTCTTTGCATTAAAGCAGAAAATATTTGTATGTCATCTAATCTACTCCAAAGTACTTGGAGTAGATTAGATGGCATACCAATATTTTAATATTTCAATAATACTCTAATGCTCTGGTTTTTAGAATGGAACACTCCAGCTAAGAGAAGAACTCCAATAAACTCATAAAATTTATTTACTGTCGTGTCAACCCATCTGTCTAGTCTTATTCTACAAGCTTCAGCATTAGTGCAGTTGACAATAATTCTAATCATTTCTGGTGTTATAAAGAGTTTAAATGCAGTATCCACACTTTGACCGCAAATCTGAGCTGCAAACCTTGTTGGGCCAGTTGGTTGTTGAATAATATTGTGTGTACGTGGCTGAGCAGCATCTACACATGGAAGTTTACCCCAAATTTCCTTACCATTCTTTGAAATCATGTTTTTATCTAAAATGTAATTTTCCTGAACAACTTCTTCATCACTTTCATCAGAGATGATAGCCTCTGATTTATCGTCAGTTGTAATAATACCTTTTTCATCATCTGTAAGGTTTTTGTCAGCTGAGTCATCACTTGAAGATACTTCATTTAAAGCAAAAATAATATTATTAGCCTCGACTGCAGCATTTCTTCTTGGGCGACTCATTATATTAATTATATCTATTCTAAAAAATAGTTTCATGGTTTATCAAACAAAGTATGTGTAAATATATAACAAATATTTCAGGCATTATTATTTTGTATCAATAATATAAATATTTTTGACATAAAAATAAAATGTATGCGACATGAGCACACTACTGTTGTTACAGTAATTGTATATATATAATGCATATATGGTATAATTTACTCATAAAAAAGTTATACCCCATACCTATTAAAAAATAACTAAAACACAAGCAAGTGTTAAACTATACATGATTCATATAAATATCTATTGATTCATTAACTAAAAAATGAGAAAACTTTTATGAGGTATAAAAATACCCCAACTGTCTTTAACGTAACTAAATTTTCAACTAACAATATTATTGTCAATTGATTAGTAAAACAAAAACATTTTACACTAACAACTTCCTTAAATGATAATAAAAGATGTTCTGAAGTGGCAGTTCAAATAGACAAAATTTGTTGATGTGGCAGTTAAAAATAAACTCCTCTGGGGTAGTAAAATACCCCGCCGTCCTTTAAGGGTTAAGATGAGGCAACCAGGCCTGTACCACAAGTTCTAAATGTGGCAGAGTATAAGTAGAATAAAAATTTTCTAAGTTTGTTTTAAACATATGTTTAAAGAAAAAAAATTTGTAGGTTATTTAAATCTCAACTACAAAAGGCTTTTTTGAGTTTATTGAGCTATTTGCATTTGATGCCATTTCTACTTGGAATTGGGTATTTTTCAATTTTAGTTGCCTCAAGTATTCCACGAGATTAAAACGTGTAAGCCTTAAAAGATTAA
The DNA here is from genome assembly GCF_038396675.1 of Hydra vulgaris. Classification (NCBI taxonomy): domain Eukaryota; kingdom Metazoa; phylum Cnidaria; class Hydrozoa; order Anthoathecata; family Hydridae; genus Hydra; species Hydra vulgaris. The sequence continues at coordinate 28,368,145 of NC_088924.1, read as the reverse complement.
ATTTTGAGTGGTAATCTGCTGAATCAGATTAAACCAATGTTTAATCTGATTCCGCAGATTACCATGAATAATTTTTTAAGTTTCAAGTTCATACACTTGTCTTTGATGAGGTGCTTAGTAGAAATGTCTTGGAGAAATCTGTATATATAATATTTGCAGCGTAGCCTTGGTACACCACTTTCATTAAAATATTACAAGATATAAGCAATTTTGTCAGACATTCTCTCTTTGAAAAAAAACAATGTTGTTCTTCAGTAATAAGAACATTTTTTTTACAAAAACTTATAATTTTCTTTTGTTTTTTGCTTTTAGAGTTTTACAGACTACTGACATGTCTTTTATTTTGATGCTTTTTTTAAGTATTATTGTAACATTAGATTTTTACCAATTATCTGGTAGTTTTCCCATTAAAATTGGTCGATTGAAAAGAAGTGTTACTAGTAACACAAACCCATTAGTGCAAATTTTTAGAATATGTGGATGAGTACCATCAAAGCCTGTAGATTTTGACTCATCCAGGTGTCTCATTAGTTTTAAAATATATAAATGTGTATATATATATATGTATATATATATATATATATACATATATATATATATATATTTATATATACAACCCTCGGAATTAGGAAAAATGAGGTTGGCAATAATTTGCCAACCTCACTCTTTTAGAGGTCAGCATCAGGTCGACAAAAATTATTTGATACAAAGGTGTTACCATAAAACATAGAAACAAGGTCAGCAATTTTTTGCCGACCTCAAATACTTTCAAGTCGGCATTGCCAAATGCCGACCCTAATTCCAAAGGTTGTATATATATATATATATATATATATATATATATATATATATATATATATATATATATATATATATATATATATATATATATACATATATATATATATGTATATATATATATATGTATATATATATATATATAAGTACAAATTGCTATTTAAGTATGATGCCATCAGTGTTGCTTTATGCAGTGCTAACTTTGCATTACATATATAACTATTTCTAATACAGATCATGGGGAACCAATCTCAACCAAAATAAACGTAACATTTAGGAAAAAATGGGAGAAAACACTCTAAAGAATATCAAAATAGTTTTTAAATCTATTAGCGAAACACTGTCAAATTGCCCTTATTATTGATGAATTTATTTGATTTACATAATTAAAAGTTATTCAAAAAAAGTTATGCCATTTTTATTTATTTTCAAAGTAACTTAGTTAAATTACTGTTTTGTAGTACATTTTCTCTGGTTCTTTTTTTTTATAGTATGGTGTTTGTCCACTTCCTGATAATTCTCCTGAAGATAGCTACTTATACCAGATTACTGTGAATACTGGTGATCGTATTCATGCTGGGACAACTTCAAAAATATATTTTATATTAGCTGGTAAGCTTTAAAAAATCAACGTATTTTAAAAAATTCAATAGATATAGTTAAACTGCATCTGAAATTTCAAACTCTGCAAAAGTGTCTTATTTTTTTTTTTTTTTTTTAAAAGAATAATCTTGGCAGGTTCATTGAAATTTTTTTATAGTTATATGCAGATATTTTTTATTGTGATACTACCTCTAAAAAAACATTTTTCTCTTTACACCCTTACTCTCGATTAAATTATGGTTTTTATATTAGAGTTTTCCTTTTTCTAGGTAAGTTGTCTTTAGTATGGCTAAGGTAAGGAGCCTCTTCTGCTCCTACTATTGTTTTGAAAATTAATAAGTGAAAGAAAATATTACAAAGAAGACACTTGACAATAAATTATCAAGTGTCAACTTATTAGTTAAGCATATCAGTTATTTAAAAAAGATAACTCTCATTATTTAAGTAATAAATGTCGGTTAGTTTAAGGTTGGGGGAAGGAGAACAAATATTTATATCAACCATGATACCTAAAACATTAGTTTGCGTTAAAACCATCAAAAAGTTAACTTAGTGTTGAAAGCAGTACATTGCATTGATATCAAAGGTTTCTGTACTCATGAGATCAGTTTTTTATCAAACATAAAGTAAAGGTATTAATTTTTTTTAATTAAAGCATTTTATAGGAGATATTGCAAAAACAAAGACGCACAGACTAATTGATACTGAACGACAATGTTTTCAAAGATCAGCTTCTGACTCTTTTATATTAACAACACCAAACTGTTTGGGAGATCTAACTTATATTCGACTTTGGCATGATAATAATGGTGGTGGTTGGTACTTGAGGTAATTTTAAATTAAATTAATGATATTATCTCCATAATATCATTATGAAGAATGGCAACCAAGATAGATATTTTGCGTGCAATCAATTTTTTTATATTTTATTTAAGAAATGTTGAAGTTCTTGACCTACAAACAGATAAGCGATATTATTTTATGGCAAAATGTTGGATTGCAATCGACAAAGGTGATTGTTTATTAGATGTTACAATACCAGTATCAGCTTCTGATGAGTTGACGCATTTTAGTTATTTGTTTACAACAAGAGTACGAAATGATTTTTTTGAAAAACATTTGTGGTTCTCTATTTTTACTCGTCCACCAAGAAGTATTTTTAATCGTTGTGAACGATTATCTGTTGCTGTTTTATTAGTTGTTGTGCAAATGACAGCTAGTACCATGTTTTATGGCAAAGTGTCAAATGATCCAGTAAATAATAACAAAATATCAGGAATAAATTTTTCGTGGCAACAGGTTTGTTTCTCATAATTCTAACAATTTTTTATCTAACAATTTTTTATACTTCATTAAAGTTTTTCATTAAAAGAATTTAATTTTAGTAAAAAATTAAAATATTTTAATTTTCAAACACTTTCATTACCACAACATTAACACAAAGGAATATTGACACTTTCATTACCACAACATTAACACAAAGAAATATTTACACTTTCATTACCACAACATTAACACAAAGGAATACTGACACTTTCATTACTACAACATTAACACCAAGGGATATTGATACTTTCATTACCACAACATTAACACAAAGGAATATAGACACTTTCATTACTACAACAATAACACAAAAAAATATTGACACCACAACTTTTGGCACTGATTAGTGAAAATAGTATTTGGAAAAGTTTAGAAATTCTTTAAATATTTAATAAAAAAAGATCACCTGTGTTTATGATCATATGCTTTTTAATATAAAAATAATAATAAAAATAGAAATTTTATGCTACCGGTTCAACAAGACTCCCCATCAGAACTTCTAGTTTTCAATTTTCTAGTTCATTTTGGCTTTTTTTAGAACTTTTTTGTTTTTTAGAATTTTTTAGTTGAATGCAGTAATGAAAGGATCAAATTCTTCTTACTTCCATAGCAAGTGCTTTACTGCTTTACTAGTCTTCATGTGTTTTTTATTTGAAGTTTTTGTATTTTTTTATGTTTATAATGTCTTTTTTTAATGAAATCTGTTTTTAGATTTATGTTGCATTAGTTTCTGCATGTATTACAGTTCCAGTAGAAATTATTTTTGTTCATGTGTTTCATTTAATAAATCCATATTACAAGTTTGCCCTGAAAAAAAAAGGTAAAATTTGTTTTGTTTTTTTATAATAAATTTTTAACATAATAATGCAAAACAATACAAAAAAAGTGTTATTGTTTATTAATGAAAAAATTAAAAATTGTTCACGTTGTTAAACAAGATTTACAATATGAGGTAAATTTTTGTATAGATAGGTATGATATAAGAAGCCAGAAGAGAATTTACCTTAATTTCTACTTATTCTTGCCAACATTTCTACTTGCCTTACTAACATCTCTGTTTGGTTCAGTTTCACTTTTATTTTGGATTGTGTTTTGGTTAAAAAATTTGATCTTTTTCAGGTTGTGTCCTAGTTTGACTATTTTGACTTTAAAACATCCCATATTTTGATCTGAATTCTATATGTGACTATTAGGGTTGAGCTTTTACCGATTTTTAAATTTACCGGTAAAACGGTAAAAAAAATCAAAATTTACCGGTAAAATCGGTAAAAAATAAAAAGGCATAAACAGACCATAAAATGCAGTAATAAGTAAATAAAACACATTAGTGTTAGTTTTGAGATTTATTTTTGGATAAAAAATTAGCTTTGAGAAAACAAAGTGTATCAAGTAAGTCGTCACTCATTCTGCATAGTGATTTCGTCGGTTAACCGTTTCAAAAACCGGATAACAGTTCCCATCATTTTGCGGTTAACCGACTATTCGGTTACGGAGGGGGGGGGTTATAAAGGAGGGGGGATTTTTTATAAAAAATTTTAATTTATAAATTCAAATTAAAAAGTTTTTTACAAAACACGAATAAAACTTTTTAATTCTAGCGCGGCTTGCTGTCAAATGCACATTTTCTTTCAGCCGTTTTATCATAATTTCAATATAATTTAATTTGCTTTTACTTTGGTGAGAAATAAAGTTCGACGATTTTTAAAGCTTGTTTTCGCTGAACTTTTTGTTTTTATTTGTAACTGATAAAATTATTTTTTAATTTTTAGTACGATTTTCATAGAGTTTTTTAAATCTAAGATATAAATTTAACTTTGATAACAAGTAAAAATTAATAAACGGGGGGTCTTAATAAGCTTGGGGTGGGTGGGAAAAATAATCAAAAATTAATAAAGGGGGGGGGGACGTTTATTAAGAACTCGAGAGTAAAAACATGGAAGAAGACATTACAAAAAAATTACACATAAAATCGTACAAACATATTAACAACCACTATCAAATATATATGCACTATAATTACAAAACCACTTTACGTCACGGAACATTCTAACGTTTAACTTAATATAATTACAAATTATAGGCCCTGCAAATTTTTTTTTTATCAAAATGTTTTAATATCAGCGGATTTTTAAAAGCATTCTCTCATATAAAAACATTTGATCAGGAAAAGAAAGATGTTATAAAGTTAAATTGCGTGTATTTAAAAAACTTATTGTTATGCATAGATAGAAGCATGGATAAACTTGAATGTTCTCAAAACATCTTGGTCCGGAAAAATAATTTAAAGAACATTTGATAACACTAAAATACCGCCAAATTTACAAATAAACGAATTCTATTAATTCAAAAAACACGCTGAGTAAGCAAAAAAAGTTCCAGAATATTCCGAAAAATCTTTCTTAAAAATTTATTGTTAAAGTTGCATAAGTAATAAGTAATACTTTGAGATTTCTATTGTAAATTGTTATAAGAATATATTATCAAACAAAACTGATTAAATTAACATTTAAATTAATAAAAGAAATTTATTATAATCTTTTATCAATTAAGATATCAATTAAGAAGATGTCAAACAATAAGCGTCATAAGTAAGTTGTTACTTTCTATAAAAATTTTAAGTCGGTTTTTATTATTCGAAAATAGATATTTGATATTCGAAGAAAATCAGGTTAACCGAAAAACCGGATAACCGGCGAAATCACTAATTCTGCATCGAATTTTTGTCACAAATAATCCAGCAGCAGAAAAGGCTCGCTCAGATTCGACACTTGTTGGTGGGATGGTTTCTAGTGCATTGAACAAAAGTTCAAGGTTTGCAGTTCTCTTTCCGGTCGCTTCATAGACCAACATTTCTTTTGAAATGGCCTTGAATTCATCGTTTGAATTGTGTCGCTGTTTTTTGGCCGAATGCTGAATTGCTTCCTTGAGTTCCTCTTCAAGAGAAAGTGGATTTTTGTCAAGAGTTTCTGAGCCATGCACTTCTTGAATAAACTCCAGGTCATCTGGATTTGTTGGAAAAAGCCAAGACAGCAAGTTTTTGGTGGTCTTTTGAAGTACAGACTTCGGAAGCATATTGAAAACTTTATGCTCTTCAATGTCAGACAAGCATTCTGGATTGGAAAGGTATCTGTACAAGCTTACAAGATTGCTCTGCCTTCTCTCTTCAAAACGTCTCAAAATTGCACTCTTTATTGCAATGCAAAGAGGTGAATCTTGTTGCTTCACAAGAAACTTGAAAATTCCTTCAGCAATAAGAAGAGTTGCATTTTGTCGGCAAATTTTAAAGTAATTGCTAATTTCTGCTGCTAATTTGACTGGTTCAAGAGCAGCAACAATGTCGGATAAAACGTCTTCTTCATCATCACTACAAATCAAATGTGGAGAAATGTCCTTCAATACTTTTCTGATTGAATGTTTGACTTTGAGGAACTGTTGAATCATTGACAGCAGACTGTTCCATCTTGTTCTGCAGTCAAGGATAAGTGAAACTTCTTTTCTGTGCTCTTTCTTAATTTCTTCTTGAAGGACGTCATTTTTGACAGGCGATTTTCGAAATAACTTGACAATTTTTCTGACTTTTGTGATGACAGATTGCAAGTAAACTTTCACTTTCGGAATGGGAATGTTTTCATCCATGGCGGCACGAAGAAAACTGACTTCGGTGTCAGATTCAGATTCGTCACTGCTGACTTCGTTGTCGTCGCTTGTTTCTTCAAAATGAGTTTTGTTGGATTTGTTGAGAAGGCTTTTTGTACAGCACTTCTTGAACGGCCAAGTGTATTCCGTGGGTATAACAAGTTTGATGCTTGGTTGGAACCAGTTTTCTGAACTTAACCATCATGGAAGCTCTGTCAGTAACTGAGCAGACAATGCTGTCGCCTAGTTTCAACCCAAATTCTGCCACTTTTTCAGTGACAACAGCTGCAGCTTTTTCAGCCAGCAGAGATCCGGAAGCCAGCAGAGATCCGGAAATTCTAGTCAAGCCCAGATTCCAGTGATTGTTTTTTTGATGAATATTAATATTCATGTACCTTCGATTTTTCAAAGAAGTGTACTCATCCAGTGTAATTGAAAAGTGTTTTCCCATTGTCACTAAAGAATTGAAAGTGTTTTTAAGGTCATTCCTTACGGCAGTTGCAAACTTTTTAACTGACTGGATTGCTTGTTTGTGATATTTTTTGGGAAATCATAACCTTTTTCAGACATTGCAGATCGAATGAAAGAGCTGTTAACAATGGCATTGAAACTAAATCCATCCAGTGCTGTAAGTCTTGAAATCACTTCTTCAATTGATTGCTTTTGAAAAAAAATTGAAATCTTAGGCCTTTTTGATTGTGATGCAGCTTTTGGTGTCACTTTTTCCTGTGTTTCCTTTTTGATTCCATGTTTCTTGTCTAAGTGATACCACATTCCAGTTGTGGAACTTGTGTATTGAGTTGTATTTCCACAAATTTTGCAAGTAACTGTTTTCCCTTTGTTTAAGGTGTAGTGTTTCCAAGCGTCCGACATTTTGCCAAAACGCAAATCAAATTTAGTGATCAAGACCACAATAAATATGAATGATGAAGACTTTGCAATGACATCGCAAATGGCGGTTGCTTTTTTGTAACGGTGAAAAAGAAAGAAAAAAGAATCATCTAGAAAAAAACAATTACTATTAAAAGTAAAAAAGAAAAATATATATATTAAAGAATAAATGAAAGCATTAACAAAATTAAGCCAAAAGAAAAAAAAAGAAAAAAAATGTCAATCAAATACAACAACAAGATATCTTTAAATTAAAATGTATGAAAAAAAAAAAGAAGTTAAATGCTAAACAAAGTTAAGAAAAATATGGAACGTTTTTATAAATTCGAAAAGTCGAAGATGGAGCAAAAATATATACTTTTTAAAATTTATTTCTATGTTTAAATGTTGTGTAATTTTATTTTTTCTGTGATTTTGTCCCTATTTTTATGTTTTTTAATATTATGATATATGTTTTGTTTTGTGTGTGTGTGTGTGTTTGTATTGTGTTTTAATGTTCCTGATTTTCTCGTTTGTTGACTTTTCCTATACATTTTTACCCACCTAATCTATTTTTATCTGTTAGTTGGAGATTTCAATTATTTTATATTAGAGTGTGACGTGTTTATTTTAAGTTTTTTGGATTATTATTGTAACGGTTTTATTCTATTGATTATAGTTGTTAGTATTATTATTATTTTTCTTTTTTATATTCAGTCTGGTTTTTATTTTTATTTTTGTTTGTTTTTTTTGTTGTTGTTTATTATAATTTTTTGTATCTAAAAAATCTCCTTGGATGTACTTATTCTTTATTTTACTTTTTATATATGTTAAGTATTTAAAACTATTTAATTCTTTCTGTTTATTTTAGTTAATTGGTTTTATTTAGTGTAAATTTATAAATATTATACTCAATATATTATTTTTTATGATTATAGTGTTATCATTATTATTAATTCATTGTTCATCATTTTTATTATTATTTGTGTTAAAAAATATTTTTTTATATCAACTTATAGGTATTTACTCAATATTAGTTTTATAACTATTTGTAAATGACCGTGGATGTAATATCGTTTTCCAAAATACATTGATTGATAAATAAGTCACAAGAAAGTAAAAACGTTTTTCTTAAAGTGTTTAGACAAAACTAAACCAACAAAATCACTTTTCAAGCATAACAAACAACAGCTTTGTTGACAGGAAAATGAAAATTAAATTTTTAATTAAATTTTTAATTTATTGGTCGAGCCATTTCAAGCACTCTAAAACATTTTCAAGCATCCTTCAACGTTATTAAAAAAACAATATTTGCCGAAATTTACCAACATCATTTTACCGGTAAATCGGTAAAACAATTTTACCGATTTACCGGTAAATTTTCGGTAAAAGCTCAACCCTAGTGACTATTTTGCTTAATGTTTTACTTGGACCAGGTATTTCTGGAGATAATTTTAATAGTTTAAATTTTAACAGTTAATAAATTATCACAATTATTCATAATGGTTATAATTCATAAATGGTATCATTAAATTTAACTATAAAAACATTTGATAGGTAAACTTGTTTGTAGTTTAATTGTTAGTTATAATTTTAATATTTAGTAATGTTAATTAGTAATGATAGTTACAATGCAACTTGATTGCTATCACTTTAATAGTTTATAAGGTTCTATATTAGCTGATGGTACAAATCCAGTTGTTCTTGAATTGGTTGATCAACTTGGAGTTGACAATATTAGTCAGGAAGCTTCAAACTGATGTTGGTAAAAAATATTATTTCTTTGATAACTATTTAGTTCTCTTCTTATCACATAACTTCCTTTTTTTTTAATTTAAAGTGCTGTATTAAGCCTTCGATTATCAGTTTTTTTTTTGTTGTAAGAATGAGAATCTTGAGCTTGTCCTTATACATATAGTATACTTTCTTAGGACATGAAGGATTTTTGTTAGTTTCCATCAAGTTTTTCTTATAGTTTTATTGCAGTATTGTTAATATTGCAAATAGTGTTGTTCCTATTGGTCCTATTGCTGAACTTAGTGGTATGCAACTTGTTACTTCTAATTTTTTTACCCAGAACACTTTGGTGCTTATTAGAAGTGTATGATTTCTCCACAAATTCCTTTCTTTTTTAAATTTATAGAGTAGGTTGTTATGTTTAAATGTAATGGTACACTTTGTCAAAGGTTTTAGCTAAGTAAAGACATAGAATGTCAAGTGGTATTTGATTCACTAAGCATTTTATGGCATTTTAAGTCAAGATTTTCCAGAAGATTTTTAATGCAGCTTTTTTAGGGACAAAGCAATGTTGGTCTTTGAAAAACAGTTTGTTACTTGTGGTTGGTGAACTATTTTTTTTAACTAAATTTTTGAGCATTTTGCATAATACGAATGTTAGTCTGATTGGACAGTAATTGCCAGGTTTGGTGGTCTTTCCTTTTTTAGATATGGCTGTTATGTTTGTTTCTTGCCATGCGTCAGGGACTTTACAGAATTTAAGATATTTTAACCATTTCTTGTAAAGTAAAAATAGTGGATATGATTATTCTTAGACAAGATCGAATGTATGGATTTGTTGCAACTTTGGGTTTTGTTGTCAAATGTTTCCAAGAGATTTTCAATTTCTTTTTGATTTTAATAAATGATTGTATAAATGTTGATAAAGATTTTGTTTTAAATTATCAACATGCAAATTTACTATTATATATTATATTATCAAAATTTAAAATGAAAAAAAAGTTTATAATTGAAAAAGTTATAATGAATAAAAAAAGTGAATTAAGGTGAGGTTTATAATTATAATATCACAAATTTTTGCCTTTAATTTTTTATTAATTTTGTTTTTACCTAAATGTTTGGAATTATTTACAAGTTTAGGTTTATTTAGTTTTAAATTTAATTGTTAAAAAAAGGTAAAATTCAAATTTTTATTTTTGTAAATATTAAGATATAGAATCTTGTTCAACACTTGATGAGAATAATTTCAAGAAAGAAATCAAAAAAAAAAAAGATTTTTACTTACCTTATTGGGCAAAGTATGTTACATGGTCTCTTTGTGTTATTGCTGTTCTCTCATGCAGTTGCGTTGTTTTGTTATATGGAATGTCTTTTGGAAATAAAAAATCTTTAGATTGGTTAATAAGTGTAGTACTATCCATGGTAAGATTTTTTATGCAAATCAAAATGTTCATAAATGTGAATGTACTGTTTTTAGTTTTTGTCGCATTGCTATAACATTCTACATTTTTGTGGGTGTATGTATATAAATATATATTATGTTTATTTTGATTGATTTAAACCACAAACTTATGTGTTTCAGGCAAGTTCCATATTTCTTTTTCTTATTTAAATATTGAAGCATTAAATTTTTTTGTAGATCAAGGCTGAGTTATTTTTTATTGAGATAATTAGAGACATCTGTGTCTTAAGTTCAAAACAGGTTAAAATGATAAAAAATATTGTTTTAATAAAACTGATACAAAAATGAATTTTTTTCTTAAATTTGTGAACAAAAAAATACAAAATTATTACTGTTTCGCCCATCAAATTTTGAAGAGAAAAGATTTGCAAAATATTGCAAATGCTTTTATACAACCACTAGCATACCATAGAAATAAAAATGTATATATATACAATATATATATACAATATATGTATGTATATATATACATATATATATTTATATATATATATAAATATATATATATATATATATATATATATATATATATATATATATATATATATATATATATATATATATATATATATATATATATATATATATATATATATAATATACACACAATTATAATATATATATATATATATATATATATAATATATATATATATATATATATATATATATACACACTATTATAATATACATATTATAATAGTGTGCTTTGAGTAAAAGAATTCACCCATTTGTTGGGAAACTAGGTTTGAATCCACAGACTATTCTTTTATGTGCTTTTGTTTAGCACCACTTTACTGAATCGCCTATTTCTTTGTTCTATATCGCTCTCCTTCATCTCAAGACTGCACACTTTTTGATGTTATTTCTGATTAGATTGACCAAGCCCTCAATCTTTATCCTTTAGCCAATATTGTTGTTGTTGGTGACTTTAATGCTTATCACACTGAATGGCTTGGCTCTAGTGTCAGTGACTCTGCAGGCGTTAAGGCCCACAACTTTTGCCTTTTTCAATCTCTAACTCAAATAGTCAACTTTTTAACTTGTTTTCCAGACAAACTGAATCATTTAATTTCTCTGCTTGACTTATGTCTTGTTTCTGATCCTAGTCAGTGCTCAGTTTCACCTCATTCATCCTTAGGTGCTTCTAGTCACGGTTTGATCTCTCTAAAACTATTATCTTATTTTTCATCATCGGAATCCCTCTGTCATCGTACTTCTTACAACTACCTTGAAGCTGACTGGAACTCTTTCCGTGATTTTCTTCATGATGGCCCTTGATACAAAAATGAATGAGTAGAAATCTTTCGTCCTCCTGCTGACAAATGTGCTTCTTACATAACTTCATGGATTCAGGCTGGCATGGAAACTTTTATTCCCTCTCAACACTTCCAAGTCAAGCCTAACTCTTCTCCATGGTTTTCCACTCATTAAGCTGCTGCAATTATTAATCGAAACCATTACTTCCATATTTATTAGCAAAACAATTTTCCAGAAAATAAACATCTTTTTACTGTTGCTATAAAAACCATTGTAAAAAAGTTTTTTCTAATGTCAAAGCCCACTATTCTCAGGTCACAAAATCTCATATTTCGTCTCAAAAAATTGGCTCTTGTGACTTAAACAACATCTATAATAAAGACAAATCTTTTATTCCATCTCTCTTGTATAATTTAGACTTTGTCACCTCACCAAAAGACAGTGTTGAATTGTTTGCTAAAAAATTTTCATCGATATCATCTTTTGATTCCACTAGTTGTATTCTACCTGATATAGTCAACAAACAAGTTGATCCATTGCTTGACATTCGTATTACTCCAGTTCTGTATCTATAGTGATTTCCTGCTTAGACTCTTCTACACCTTGTGGTCCGGACAACATACTTGTTATAGTCTTGCAGAAGTGTTCTCTGGAGCTGTTGTCTATACCTTCAAAACTATTTAACAAGTGCTTATCAGAGTCTTGTTTTCCAGTCTGCTGGAAAGCGGCATTTGTTATCCTTATTTTCAAAACCTCTGGAGAGCAATAAGACTTGTCTAACTACTGTCCCATAAGTCTTCCTATCATAAGCAAGGTTTTTGAGTCTTTTATAAACGAACACTTAATCTCTCATTTTTATTCTAGTAAATTACTTTCTGATCATCAATATGGATTTTAATCTTCTTGTTCTACTGCTGATTTGCTAATAGTACTAACCGATAGGTTTTATTGTGCATTAGATAGAGGTGGAGAGGTTAAAGCTATTGCTCTTGACATTTCTAAAGCTTTAATAAAGTTTAGGATGCTGGTCTTCTCCATAAGCTTTCTTCTTGCAGTGTATCAGGTAACATCTTTAAGATTATTGATTCCTTCCTTACCAATTGTATTATAAAAGTTGTCCTCGATGGACAGCACTCTTCTTCATATCCTGTAATTTCAAGGGCTCCTCAAGGTTCTATGCTTAGCCCTATACTCTTTTTAATATACATTAAAAATCTTCCAGATATTCTCACGTCTAAGGTGGCATTGTTTGCTGATGATACTACCATTTATGCTTGTCTTGATAAGAAGCCAACGTCTCTGATTGTTTGGAAAGGGTATTTGAGCTTGAAAAGGATCTCACTTCTGCTACAGCATGGGGCTCACAGTGGCTGGTAAACTTTAACTCAAAAGTCAATTTTTTCAGCTAATTCTTATTGCAATAATCTAGATCTTCCTATATTTATAAACAATAATGTACTTGATGAGTCATCTACCCTTCATCTTCTAGGATTAACTCTTACTTCCAATCTTTCTTGGAAACCATGTATCAAATCAATTACAAAATTAGCATTTGCTAAGGTTGCATCTCTTTATTGTGCTCGCCAATTTCTTACTCCAAATTCTATTCTCCATCTCTATAAATCTCAAATTCATCCTTGTATGGAGTACTGTTGCATTATCTGGGGCAGATCTTCGAATGATGCTTTTTCTCTTTTAGACAAGGTGCAAAAATGCAATGTTAACATAATTGGATGTGCTCTTTCAGCTAACTTTCAACCACTGTCACATCGTCGTAATATTGCTTTTCTTTCTCTTTTTTATAAGTACTATTATGGGCTATTATAAGTACTATTATAAGTACTGTTCTAAAGAGTTAGCATCTCTAGTGTCATCTACTAAAATTCATTCTCGTTTTACTCATCCAGTAACTCCAACTCTAATAGTGGTTGCTTGCAGCTTTGTTGGAAGTGAAGATGTTGAATATGTATATTTATATTTATATCTATATATATATATATATATATATATATATATATATATATATATATATATATATATGTATATTTATTTATATATATATATATATATTTATACAGTGTTTTATATGTGTATATATATATATATATATATATATATGTATATTTATTTATATATATATATATATATATTTATACAGTGTTTTATATGTGTGTATATATATATATATATATATATATTATATATAATATATATATATATATATATATATATATATATATATATATACACACACATATATGTACAGTGTGTATATATATATATATATATATATATATATATATATATATATATATATATATATATATATATATATATATATATATATATATATGTATATATATATATATATATATATATATATATATATATATATATATATATATATATGTATATATGTATATAAATATATATATATACATATATCATATCATAAATCACTTGCTTTGATTCATGGTTTAGTTACTGTATATATCTCAGAACAACTGGAAATAGTAATTTGTTAATATCAACAGGCTATGTAATCTTGAACAATTATTTCTGATTTCAATTGGCACGCTAATGCAATGAAATGTGCTTTCAAATCTGACAGTATCTATGATAAACAAAAAAAATTTTATAAGCAGAAATATAAGTTTCTAAAAAAATAAATACACAACCTACGTTCAACTTTATCTTAAGTTTTCTGCATCACCATCTAATGCTTATTCATAAAAAGTTATTAACATCTTACAAACTTTATGCAATCAAAATAAACAGTTCAGTTATAAAAAAAAGAATACAAATTTTTAAGCAAACTATTATGGTGAATAGAAGAGGTGTGTACAAATTGCATAAAACACAACAAACTTGAAGAAGTTATTTGTCCACAACAAAGACATTGTTAGTAATAGTCAGTCACTGAAATAAAAGATATCGTCAATAAAAGTCAATCACTAAATAGTTTAGATGATTTAACGCTATTTCTTAAAACTATAAGCAGTTTCAAGAACACCTTCAGCAAAATGAACAAAAGACTATAATATATCAAATATGTAATATATCAATGGATATATTATATATTTGATATATTGGATGGTAATTCTGCTATTGATAGTATCTAAGCGTATCTTTGCAAATTAAATTTCCTCTTGGAAACTTGATTTACAAAACAGTAGTTATCATTTGTATCATATCTGTGTACATGTGTGTGTGAGTGTGTGTGTGTGTATAAACAAACCTAAATCTTTAAATGACGTTTTATATGTCATTTAAAGATTTACTTAGGTTTTATACCAAAAGTTATAAAAAATTTTAATTTTCAGAATAACTAAACTTTTTTTCAATTTCTTCAGGTTTTTATCCTAATATTTATCTTTTTTTTTTTAATTTTTTTTTTTTTAATTTTTTTCTTTAATTAGAAAAAATAAGTATTAATAATTTTATTAAAAGTTTATAATACAACAAGAATAGGTTAATTTGAGTATTATTTTATAAACAATTTTTTTTCAGGCTTTAATATTTTTGTAGCACTTTTATAGCAATATAATAATAATAATAATAATAATAATAATAATAATAATAATAATAACATTGTTATTGTTATTTATAATAATAATAGTAATAATAATAATAATAGTAGTAGTAGTAATAACATTAATAATGTGAAGATGATAGTATTAATAATAGTATAAAGGTATTATAATAATGATATATTCAATAAATTTTCAAACATTTCATACTATCATATTAGTAACGTTTCCTCAAAAAAAATTTATATGAAAAAAATTTACATATATACAAATGTAAAATTTTTTTCATATAAAATAAAATTAAGATGTTATAATTTTTTTTCTAAATATATATAACATGTAAATAATTAAAATATATATAACATGTAAATAATTAAAGTATATACAATATGTAAAATATTTAAATATATATGTAAATAAAAAAATATAGGTTCAGCAAATATGAATTATACATTGAATTCAAAATTTTATTAATAAAATTAATACACACTAAATTAATAAATTTACTAAACTAAAATTTAAATTAATATTTTATGTTATTTAATATTTAATTTAATATTTTTTAATGAAAGGCAATGGTAGACTTTTACTTTATTTATTTTTTTATTTTATTTTACTTTATAGACAATGTTATCATATTATAATTTTTTACATATTACTATGTTTTGTGTTATAATTTTTTATCTATTGCTGTACTGTATATAACTGTGTTTTTAATTTGCCCTTTTATTTTTGACTTTTTTTGTAAGGTTCATGATGTATTTGTAATGCAACCCATAAAAATCTTTATTATTGCAATAATAACAGCTCTTGCATTAAAAAAGATTGATGATAAACAAAAGTATTTTGCTGATGACCAAGGTATGTATTATCAATGCATAAGTGTTTCATTTATGGTATTAGTATTGATTCAATTTAAGACCAAGGTTGTTTGTATTTTTTTTAACAGTTTTTTTAACAATTAGTGTGCCCAACAGGAGGAAAATAAGGTAAACTACTAATCTGGGCACACAACTGATAGAGAACTTTTTGTTTAGCAAAAATACTTGCTCACAATGAAAATTGGCTTCATAACTTTCATAAACGGTTATCTATCTTTGAACGTGTTGAGTTAGATATCAGTCCACCAGATAAACATTTGATCGAATCTATTAAAGAAAGTCGTATGCATAAGTTAAGATTATATTCACTTGTACGAGAACTTCTGTTTTATTTTATTTTTGCACTGTTAGTATTTTATTTGGCTTACACGTCACATGGAAATTTTTCATTTACACAAACACATGACATTGAGTCTCTTTTTAATCTAAGATCAGACTCTTCCTCCACCAAGCAATATCAGGTTTTAAAACAGGTACACAAGTTTAATAAAGTTTAATTTTTTTTAATTTTTAAATAGTTAATTTGCTCATATGAAAAACTCATTTGAAATCAGAATTAGTTCAGAAATATTATTTTTATTTTCTTTTAGCTTCGATCCAAAAACGACTTCTGGCTGTGGTTGAACTCATTCTTTTTGCCTCAAGTTTTTCCAGAACCATGGAGTAACAGTAAAAGTGATGGAAAAATTTTCATAAATGATCTTAATTCCAAGATAATTAATGGAATACGAATTCGACAAGAACGCGTTAAATCATGTATGTTTTAATTTATAATTTCTATTAGCAGTCAAATCACTTATGTTTTAACATGTTATTACTATAGGTACATTAGTAATAATGGTTTAATTATAATAATTGTTTAATCAATGCAATGTCAGGTTTCTATTTTTTAAGAAAACTTTCATGAAAGTTTTATTTGTTAGTAGTAACTTTGCTTTTTTTATTTGTTCCATTTTCTTTTGACGGTTTTAATTTTTTCTTGAATAAAATGAATAAAAGAATTTTATTTTTAAATAAATAAGTATGACCTTCCATAGCCATCATGTTATGACCTTCCATAGCCATCATGTTATGACCTTCCATAGCCATCATGTTATGACCTTCCATAGCCATCATGTTATGACCTTCCATAGCCATCATGTTATGACCTTCCATAGCCATCATGTTTTAAGGCACTTGGCAACATCTTGACACTGGTAAAGTACTCTTTAAGATACACAAAGGGAGCCATCAGAATAGATGAAAGTTGTTTGCTTAGGTTAAAGTCAAACCAAGTGTAAAAAAACCAAAACCAAAAATGTAAAAGCAAAAAGGATTTAAACCAAACACCAAATAGAGTTATCAACAAAAAAGATTAATTCAGCAGATAAATTATGGGTAAAGTCTTATTATAAAGTCAAAAGGAAAAGGATCCTCACCAGGCTTATGAAAATGTAAAGCAACGGTTGGATTTATTTCTTGATAAACATGGTAGGGGATAAGAGGCAGCTTTGAACAGGGGAGATAAAATCAGGGAGAACAGGCAGATTCAAAAAAATCAATCTCTGAACCATTTATGAATTTGAACTTAGTATAATTAAATATTTTGTGAAAATAATATATATGCTCGTAACTGTCATTTGTCTATCCTGATACATTTGATACAAATTTGTACATCATTAACATTATTTACATCATTAACATTATTTACATCATTAACATTATTAAATTAACTTATATAACTAAACTAAAATGATTAGTGTTGTAAATAATTTATTTTCGTGATAATATTATATTAACAACATTGTAATAGTGAAATAGTTGAAAATAATCACAAAATTATGTAAATAGTACCAAAAAAAATTAATATCTGTAATGGTTAATATTTATAAGTGTGTGTATAATTTTTTTATCTGCTAATGTATGCTTATGTATGTTTGCATTTATTATGCTCATTTTTGTTTGTTTAAAATATTATTTCTGATTAAACGCTTTCATTCTTTCTTATGTTATATGATCCTCTTCTTTTTTTTTTCTTCTTTTTTGCTTATTGTTATTGTTCCAATATTTAATAACTTTTTTTTAGCTTACTGTATTATTTCTGTCTCCATCTATTTTGTTTAAAAGTTAATTTATGTATGTAATATTTAATAATTATAATATATAATAATATAACTGTTTGTTTTTTGTTTTAATTGTTTATTTTATCACGGTGTCACTCTTTTGACTAGTTTTTAACTAAATTAGTGAATTAATTTTGTGATTAAAATTGACATTTTGATTTCATAGTTTTTTCCACTGGTTTTTGGGACAAAATGAGGTTTAGTATTAGATTTTATTTTTGATAATATCTAAAAAATACTTTCATTTTTGATAATACAGTTTTCATGGCTTTTTTTTATTACTTGTATTATTATAGTTTACTCTCTATATTATTTCCTTGTCTTAATATTGTTTTATTTTATTTGTTTATTTTATTAAGGTGTCACTCCATTGACTAGTTTTTAACTAAATAAGTGACACCAAATCTAATTTTTTAAATTATGATTGACATTGTAATTTTTAATTTTTGGTTAAATAAAATGGTTATAAAAAAAAAAGATTATATGTAACAACTTTACATTAAAGTTGTATTCATTACATTAAATTCATCGACTTAATGATTATGCTTAAATTTAAATTAAAAGAAACATTTTATACTCAATTTTGAATTAACAATATAAATTTGATGTTTACTATAATTTTTTTTGTAAGACAAAAATAAAATAAAGATAAATAGATAAAAAATAGATAAGTGATTCAAATTTAAATGACTAAAATACAAAAAGTTATAAAATAAAAGTGCAATTACTTGTTTTTAGAAAAAGTATACATAAATATATTGCTGTTTATTTATAACTTTTTTAAGAAAAAGTATACATGAATATATTGCTGTTTATTTATAGCTTTATTAATAAAAAGTATACATGAATATATTGCTGTTTATTAATAGCTTTTTTAAGAAAAAGTATACATGAATATATTGCTGTTTATTTATGGCTTTATTAAGAAAAAGTATACATGAAAATATTGCTGTTTATTATTAGCTTTTTTAAAAAAAAGTATACCTGGATATATTGCTGTTTATTGATAGCTTTTTTAAGAAAAAGTATGCATAGATATATAGCTGTTTATGAATAGCTTTTTTTAGCAAAAAGTTCATAAACATTTACTTAATGCAAAAGTAAATATATAAAATGTATTAAGTAACTGTATCTTAATTTAACATTTTTAAATGCAGTAAAATGAAAAGTTGGAGTTTTAGCTAGATGCTAAACTTTTTAAGTAATTTTTACTTACTGACACAGTTATATAAAATACTCTGGAAAAAGCCTCAGACATTGTTCTTTGAAGAATACCAGAAATAACCCAAAGTTTACACCGTATGCTACAATAATTCTCTACAGAGATTGTTTGTGTTTACTGAAATTTTTTTTTTGAGCTTTTTATATTAAAAGGTTTTTGTAATTTTATCTTAGATTCCTGCTTAAAACCAAGTTTAGTTGCAGATCTTTTTACTCTGGACTGTTTATCTGAGCTTAAATCATCATTAGAGGAAACAAACGATTTCGACTTTGACTGGTCAATACCCAAAAAATACAGTATTTCTATCAATCAATCTACAAAACCTTGGAGATATCAAACTTCAAATGAACTAGATGGATATCCGTTTGGGGCCAAATTACAAACCTATTTTGGAGGAGGTTATGTTATTGAAATTTTTCCAAAATGGAATAATAAAAAAATTATAGAAGATGTAAAAAAACATATGTGGATTGATCGCCAAACACGAGCCATATTCATCGAGTTTGCATTATTTAATGCTGCAACTAATAATTTTAACATGGTTATTTTTGTATTTGAGTTCCCTGCATCTGGAGGGTTAATACCTAGTTATTCTGTTAGTACTTTTAAACTATATCCACTAAAAAATGATGCTGTTATTATTAGTTGTCAGCTCATATTTTTTGTTATGATGTTCATTTTTACAATAAGAGAATGTAGAATGTTGCGTCGAACAGGTTGGAAATACTTCAAAGGTTTTTGGAACTTAACTGAAGTTATGCTTGTTTTACTTTCCATACTTGCAGTTGTTTTCTTTTTTTATAGAGGTTAGTTTTACTAAATAAATTCCTTTATCATGTATGTGTATAAATACACACAACTATAAATAGATACACAAGATTTTTTATTTATTTTTAGTTTATATACGCAGTATTTCAACTAAAAACAAAACAACATGATATTGTTGTTGATAACATAAAATAAAATAATACTAATACAATACATATATACACATATATTTACATTTTTAAAAATATTTTTACAAAGTAATCATACCTCAAAGTTTATAAACTTTAGAAGAGAACCGTAAACACAACATAAAAATTAGAAATAAGGTGTCAATGTAAAAGTGTGATAACATTGATGATGTGAACTATAAGCCACAACATAAGAATTGAAAATAAAATATCAATGTAAGAACATGGTAACATAAAAACAATTAGAAGTTGATATGTGTTTCATAGATAAAATAAAGTTCTCAAGTTAGTAAAGTAAAGTAAAAGGATCAAAGTTAGCTAAAAAAATGTAAATTTATGTTTTAATTGCAGATATTGTAAACAATTTGTAACTTTGTTGGCATTTTCAAAAGTTAGTTTTTAAAAAATTTTATAAATAACTTATGTTTATTTTAGATGATTTTTTAAAAGTTGTTTAGTAATCTTTAGTAATCCAAGAATTAAGTTCTTTTTTCAAAATTTCTTGAAATGAAGTAAACCAACTTTTTTTTATCAATGGAAAGTTTTGTATTAAGTTAATACATATTAAAATTTGAATGCTCTCAAAATAAAGCAGTACTTGTTTTTAAAAGAGTTTTATCAGTTGATGGAGTCATAAATTTAGAGTTTTATCAGCTGATGGACTCATTAATTTAGCAGCTAACCAGCCGGCACAATTATGTCTTTTAGACATCTTTTTAGCATCTAAAATGTTAACACTTTTTAGATGTCTAAATTAGTATAAATATAAAACAACTATTAGCAGTCATCTTTGAAATGAGAAATATAAGCTCATATTTGTAGTCTCAAAGATGACTGCTATTTGATGTCTTATCTAAATTTGAATTTGAAGACATCTATAAGGTGTTAACATTTTAACTTCTAAAAGACGTGTTTATGCTAGCTGGGTATTGTTTAGTTATTTAGAGTTATTTATGAAAATTATACAATATTGAAATTTTAAAAAGTTTGCTAAGTCTTTTTTTTCTTGAAATTATTACAATGAAATAAGCAAATTTTACATGTGATAGTTCTTGAAATGTTTCAAGACTTATCAAATGTAATTTTTATATTAATTTTATATTCAAGTTTTATATCATGTAGGTTTAGTTATGGTAATGGCTATTTGAGAATTATTTAAGATACAGATCCTTACTTAATAATATTGACAATTTACTCCATAACAAAAAAAATCTTGAAAGTTCACTGTTACTATTACAGTTTGTCTCTTGTTAGTGCTTATTTATCTAGTTATCAAATATCATGAAATTTTTCTTACGTAGTTGTAGTTACACCCAGCACAAGAAAGCCAACATGATGTTCAAGTTGACTAAGAACCGAAATTTGATTCATAATTTATCAGTAGTGGATATGAGTTTAATTTTAAATCTTTAGAATATTGTTTTACAATGTTTGAATATTAATTTTAGTTTTGTTTACATTAATATATGATGGTATAGAAGTTTTTTTAATAGAAAGGTTATTTTTACTTATTAATACTTGCAAAAATTCATATCATGGTCATACTAGCAAAAGTTGATAATGTAAAATTATATAAGATTCTTTATATTGTTCAAAAACTCAATAAATTATACAGTTTAAAAAAACTTTTCAATTTAATAAACTAGTGTAGTAAAAGAATTAAATTTACTGTAAAGAACATTTAAAAAAGCAGCATATGAACATTTTATAAATGTTGTTTATAATTATAGTATTTTATAAATGTTGTTTATAATTATAATATTTATAAATGTTGTTTGTATGTATTTATATTGAAATGGAGCAACATTGGATTCTAACAATTATAGATCTATTTTTCTGACTTGTACTTGTTTCCAAATCTTGTTGAAAGAATTATCTTTCATATTGTTATATTAGAATTAACTCTCATATTATTAAGTATCTTAATCACTATAACATAGTATCTCCTATTCACCATTCATTTATTCGCCATGGTTTCTTCACCTATATATATATATATATATATATATATATATATATATATATATATATATATATATATATATATATATATATATATATATATATATATATATATATATATATATATATATATATATACAGATATATATGTATATATATATATATATATATATATATATATATATACATATATATATATATATACATATATATATATATACATATATATATATATGCATATGTATATATATGTATATATATATATGTATATATGCATGTGTATATATATGTATATGTATATATGTGTGTGTATATATATATATATATATATATATATATATATATATATATATATATATATATATATATATATATATATATATACATATACATATACATATACATGTGTATATCTTTTGATGGAAAGCAACAAGTCTAAACAAATGACTGCTGTATGTTTTAAGATGTTTAAGACAACTGTTTATGATATCATTCAGTACATCAAGTTAAAAGATGGCATCAATCCAGAATAATCCTGTGGAAGACATAATCTGTTTCATCTATGTTTGCAGCACAAAGTTTAAAAGTTGACGACATACTTCCCTGCTCTTCAAATCCATATCAGTAAATTCCATATGACTTGTACTGTCCATCCTTGCAATCTGTGATTACTGATAGAATCTGCAAGAAATGAAGCCAATACTTTACATCAATAGTCATGCTGTGCAGTCATAGTCATGCTATGCAGTGTAACACACATCCAGGAATCAACCATTCCATCCGTAAGAATTAAGCAATTAAGCCACATTGACAGCTAGAAATAATGGTACTTATCACTAATGCAGAAAATGGTGAAGGTGTCAATTATATTGATGAAATGGATCTTGATCTAAATGTAATGACTTTTTCCCAGAATACTGGTGTCAAAACCCTTCCAGTTTATTCCATGAAGGAATATTTTTATTCACCATGGGAAAAATATTTTTGCTCATTTTTTATTTTAAGCTTTTTTTGTTTTATTTGTTATAATTGGTTCAAATAATATTCAATTACTGTAAATATTTAAGTGTTTAAAAATATTTAAAGTAGTTTTATTTGTTAAAATCATTTTAAGGTTTAATTAGATTATTTTATTGAGAATGCAAAATAGCTGCGAGATAATAGTTACTTTATAGTAGTAAGATTAAAAAGTTTCAATTTTTTTTCTTCTACATTTTCGCTTCCAACAAGGCTGCAAGCAACCACTAATTAGAGTTCGAAGTTACTGGAAGAGAAAAGATGAAGTTTGTACAGCAAGATAATGATTGAAAGACGACTTAAAAGATTGCAAATTGTATGAATCAGGAAAGCAAGATAAAGGAAGCAAATTCCAAAGAACTGAGGAAAAAAATTAAACAAATAATAGTTTTTGGAACACTTAGGAACAATCACAGAAAAAGGATGACACTCAGTTGAATGATGAGTAACATGAGAATGAATTTTAGTAGATGGCACAAGAGATGCTAGCTCTTTAGAGCAGTGCCCATTACAGTCTTTCTAGAAAAGAGAAAGAGAAGCAACGTTATGACAACGTGATAATGGTTGGAGGTTGGCTGCAAGAGCAGGTTTAACTATGTTTACAATGCT
The DNA here is from genome assembly GCF_038396675.1 of Hydra vulgaris. Classification (NCBI taxonomy): domain Eukaryota; kingdom Metazoa; phylum Cnidaria; class Hydrozoa; order Anthoathecata; family Hydridae; genus Hydra; species Hydra vulgaris. The sequence continues at coordinate 28,344,175 of NC_088924.1, read as the reverse complement.
TTTTTGAACCTTGTCTAAAAGAGAAAGGGCATCATTAGGAGATCCACCCCAGATATAGCAACAGCATTCCATACAAGAACAAGAACGGATTTGAGATCTATAGAGATAAAGAATAGAATCCGGAGTAAGAAGTGTCAAGCTCAATAAAGAGATGCAACCTTAGCAGATGCTAGTATAGCAATGGATTTGATATACAGTTTCTAAGAAAGATCGGAAGTAAAAGTTAATCCTAAAAGATGAAGAGTAGATGACTCATTGAATACATAATCGTTCACAAATATAGGAAGATCTAAATTATTGCGATAACGATTGGCTGAAAAAAATTGAGTTTTATCTGAATTAAAGTTCACCAGCAACTGTGAGCCCCATACTGTAGCAGAAGTGAGATCCTTTTCAAGCTCAAATGCCCCTCCAAGCAATCAAAGAGTGTTGGCTTCTTATCAGACAAGAATAAATGGTAGTATCATCAGCAAACGATATTACCTTAGATGTGAGAATATCTGGAAGATCATTAATGTAAATTAAAAAGAGTATAGGGCCAAAGATTCAATCTTAAGTTACAGAATGATAAGAAGAGTGCTGTCCATTGAGGACAACTTTTATAGTACTATTGGAAAGGAAGGACTCAATAATCTTAAAGATGTGACCAGATATATCACAAGAAAAAAGCTTATGGAAACGACCAGCATGCCAAACTTTATCAAAAGCTTTATAAATATCAAGCCTTAACATCTCCACCTCTTTTTAATGCACAATAAAACCTATCAGTTATTACTGTTAGCAAATCAGCTGTAGACCAAGAAGATCGAAATCCATATTGATGATCAGAAAGTAAGTTATTTGATTAAAGATAAGAGATCAAGTGTTTGTTAATTAAGGATTCAAAAACTTGCTAATTATAGGAAGAAGACTAATGGGACGGTAGTTAGATGAGTCAGATGGCTCTCCAAAATTTTTGAAAATAGGGATAGCAGATGCCGCTTTCCAGTATGCTGGAAAACAAAACTCTGATAAGCACTTGTTAAATAGTTTTGAGAGTATGGATGACAGCTCCGGTTATAAAATCTTTACCATACAAAAGAGTTGGAGTAACAGATTCGCCCTACTTGTTGATACTGCTAAAGATTCCCTAGAAGTAACTAGAGCCTAATTTTTGTGATGAAATACAAGATTTTATGACCTGAGAATAGCGAGCTTTGGTGTTAGACAAAACCTTTTTACAATGGTTTCTAGCAATAGTAAACAGACGTCTGCTTTCTGGAGAATTGTTTTGCTGATAGATATGGAAGTAACGGTTTCGATTGGCAATTGCAGCTGCACAATGTGAGGAAAACCATGGAGAAGAGTAAGGCTTGACTTGGAATTGTTCAGACAGAATAAAAGATTCCATGCCAGCCTGAATCCACGAGGTTATGTAAGAAGCACATTTATCAGCAGGAAGACGAAATATTTCTATCCAAGGGCCATCATGAAGAAAATCATGGAAGGAGTCCCAGTCAGCTTTAAGGTAGTTGTAAGAGTACAATGATAGGGGGATTCTGATGATGAAGAAGAATGAGATGATAGTTTTAGAGAGATCATACCATGATCAGAAGCACCTAAGGGTAAATGTGCAGAAACTGAGCTCTGACTAGGATCAGAAACAAAGCATAGGTTGAATAGAGAAGGTAAATGATTCAGGTTGTTTGAAAAGGGAGTAGGAAAGTTGACTATTTGAGTTAGGGATTTAGAAAGGCAAAAGTTGCGGGTCTTAACGTCAGCAGAGTCACTTACACTAGAGCCAAGCCATTTGGTGTGATGAGCATTAAAGTCACCTACAATAATGATATTGGCTGATAGATAAAGAGAGCTTGGTCAATTTGATCAGAAATAACATCAAAAAGAGTGCAGTCTTGAGATAAAGAAGAGTGACATATAACAAAGAGAAAGGCGATAGAGTGAAGAGGTGGATTCAAACCTAGTTTCCTGAAAAATGGGTGACTTCTTACAAATATAAATACCAGGCCAAGCATGTGACTATTGGAGTCTTTACAAGTCAAAGGAAGATAACCATCAACACTAAGATCACTAGATGAGATAGCTGAACTCAAATTAGTCTCACAAAGTGCAAGTAGGTCTGGTAAACTTTGCTAGAGGTAAGACTTAACAGAAGAAAAGTTACTTTGAAGACCACGAATATTAGTGAATGATAGGTTTAGAGAACTTGGTGTTGACGATGGTTTTTTGTGTTTTATAGTTTTTGGTACTTTATTCATTTTTAAATTTGTTAAAGAACTTGACTTGAAGCATAGATTGTACTCAGTACAATGTTTAATAGCCCATGCATTACCATTAATAAACTCTTAGCTGTTACAAAGGGCTCCAAATGCGGCCTTTACAATGCACACCAAAAGTAAAAACAGGGACACCATCCATGCGCAACATGGCACTGTTATTACTTTGATATTTTTCAGCTGTTGATGGAATCAGCCTCTCTGAGAGCTACCACAGAGTTCGGGAAACCTAACTACCAGCCAGCTTTAGAACCGTAAAACTAAGTTTTAGAGCTGTATCCTCATTAGGAGATAATTAAATGAGTTGCCTAGTCATAAAAGCATAGACACAAGCAAAACCCATGCATTGAGTCAAGAAGATCCAGCATTCAACATCCTAAACTGGAAACAGTGTATTAAAAATACATCTGCGCTTGCCTAATAGATGAAGAAGGGGTGTGAGGCTGGTCAACAGATAGAATCTGTTTACCCTTTAAGTTTTTGCCTAGGAGGCTTTCTAAAAGGCAGTAGCTGGATGCGTTTAACTTCTGCTCAAGATGAGTATTTTTATCGAGACACCATCTCTAGCCTTTACTCGACCATGAGTCCCAAGGCAGGGGTGTTTTAAGTTGACTTCTTCTAGCCTTTGTCTGAAAAAGCGTATCCTACAAAGCAGTAGGACATGATTCTTTATGTCCTGTTGTAGTGGGTTACATGTTACCAGTAGCAGGATAACCTTACCTAACTTTTTTAAGTTTATTAAACTGCAATTGAACATTTTGAAATTATTACATCTTTATAATTATAAAATATAGTTATATAAATCACTCGTGAATAATTGATAATAATTTATTTGTAATAAAGATAATAATTATTTCCTTTATTATTGCTGCCCATTATAATTTTCCCATTAAACATACATACACGGCAATAATTTTAAAAATATTTTTTATTAAGTTAACAATCGAAATAATATGATATTTATCCTAGAGGGAGGGGGTACAGCACCTTGTAACATAATATTCTAGAGTCTAAACTTTTGTGACGCTTTGTGACAATGGGGGAGGGAAGGGGTCAAATATCACAATAAATTGTGTGATGTCTTTTATAGATGGCCCCATGACAGAGCTCGAAAGAAAGATTGGATAGCGACAAATTGGCCTTCAAGATCAGATCTTAAACCTGGAGATCCCAACATTATAATTAAGCTACTTATTGAAAGGGAGAGATTAATATTCCCACCTCTGCACATAAAACTAGGCCTGATGAAGCAAAATCTCATTCCTGGACTTTCAATTTCAAAAATCAAGGGTGGTGTTATTGTTGGTTCACCAACTTGGGAGCTTATCAAAGATGAACAGTTTAATAAGAATGTCAGATCTTAAGAAGAATACTTGGTTATCATTCAAAGATTTGTCAAGAACTGTCTTAGAAATACATGCGCAAGTAATTACGAAGAAATTGTTCATAAGCTATATTAGAGAGCTACAAAGCACTTAGTTGTAACATGAGTATTAAACTACATTTTCTGCATTGCTATCCTGACAGCTTTCCAAAAAATTTTGGTGCTGTTAGTGAGGAACAAGGTGAACAATTTCACCAAGATTTGAAGGTTACGGGAAAACGTTATCAGGGTATATGTGATGTACATATGATGGCTGATTATTGTTGGAGCATCAAACGTGATAGTCCTTAAGTTAAACACTACAGAAAGAGCTAAAAATGTTTCTACCTTTACCTAAGAAGTTTAGTTAAGAAGGTAGTTAAGAAGGTAGGTTACCTACCTCCTTAACTACTTGCACACAACTATAATAACTAGAAAAACATCTTTTTTTTTAAATTAATTATATTGACATTCATGTCTGTTTCTTTCTTATTCCCTTATATTTATATTTTTTATATAAACAACCACATTGTTATTAAGTACAATATTTTTATCATTTTCAAAAAATTGAGGATTTTATGGCTAAAAAACTTGACTTGATAGAGAAAAGCTAAAATCGGTTTTGGATTCCTCACCAAAAATTAAGTTTTTTTATTTTAATTTTAACGAGGTGTAAAAACAATTATACTTTATTAACTGAAATATTTGCGACACAGTAAATGTACATAAATATATATATATATATATATATATATATATATTTAAATATATATATGTATATAAATATATATATGTATGTATATATATATATATATATATATATATATATATATATATATATATATATATATATATATATATATATATATATATATATATATATGTATATATATATATATATATGTATGTGTATATATATATATATATGTATATATATATATATATGTATATATATATATATATGTATGTATATATTTATATATATATATATATATATAAATATATATATATATATGTATATTTGTATATATATATATATATATATATATATATATATATATATATATAATATATATATATATATATATATATATATATATATATATATATATATATATATATATATATATATTCATTTATTTATTTACATTTTTAAACTTAAAAATTATCGCATTTTTTTTTACAACTATGAAGTTATTTGTGCAATTATGGTGTTGTGATGAACGATGCAATGTTCACAACATCATAATATGGCAACATCATCATTTATGGCTTTATATGTATTATGAATTAAAATATTCTTCATCCACAAAATTATCTCTTAATTTATTATTAAATTTTTAACTATTTATAAATAAGTTTATTTTTAGGTAAACTAGCAAAAGATTTACTTAATCGGCTTCCAGCAAAAGAACCTCAAAAGTTTATAAATTTTCAATTTGCTTCTTATTGGGATTTGATGTTTACTTACATTGTCTCCTTAATAGTTTTTATTGTTAATATAAAGTTTATGAAAATACTCAATTTTAATCCTCGTATTTCAATGATGTCAGCTACATTAAAAGCATCAAATCACTATTTAATCGCTTTAGCTTTTGCTTTGTTTATTATTATGTCTGCAACAGTTTGCTTTTCTAATATAGCATTCGGTAATGTTGTTTAATATGTTAAGTTACTAATTAGATTTATATCTTACTTCTAAACATGTTTATGTATGTATGTATGTATGTATGTATGTATGTATGTATGTATGTATGTATGTATGTATGTATGTATGTATGTATGTATGTATGTATGTATGTATGTATGTGTATATATATATACATATATATATATATATATATATATATATATATATATATATATATATATATATATATATATATATATATATATACATATGTATATATATATATATATATACACATATATGCAATAGGTTTTCATTTTTAAAGGTGCTGTGTTGGAAGGATATGAAAGCTATTTTGAAACAATTGTTTCCCTTATGTCATTGGTTTTAGGGAAGTTTGATTTTAATCAGATACAGAACTCATGTGGTTATATTGGTCCAGTTTTTCTATTTACCTTTAACATTTGGATGAATTGGATTATGATGAGCTTGTTTATATCAATATTAAACAATGGTTTTTTAACTGTGCGCTCAAAAGCTGCTTTGCAAAAAGATGAATACAATATACTAAGTTTTTTTGAGTCACGACTTAAGGGTTATATTTTTTGTTTCTTCTTAAATTATTATTTCATTAAATCAATAGTTTATAAATGCTTTTAAATAAATTTTTTCGAATTAATTTTTTTTTTAAATACAAATTAATGTTTTGTTTAATTCAGAGTTATATTTTTGTATTAATACTTTTTATAGGTTTGCTGGGACTCGCATATAAAAAATCATTCAACTCTGAAACCAAAATTTGCAATGAAAATTTCAAATCTGTTAAGTTTAATTTGGACGTACAAACTGATTCAACAATTTCTAACTTTCATAACGAAGGTAAATTGCAACGTTTAGCCTTTAATAAATTATGCAGCTATGCTGTTCATACCTGATTTTTATACTTCTAATGTTATAAACAATGCATGTGAAAATATATAACGAAATTAAATTTAACGTTTAGTAGTTTACAATTTTTTTTAATTAATGAATTTTTTTAAATTAATAAATCTTTAATTTGTGTTAACCATTTGGCCAATAAAAATCTTGAAAAAAATTAAAAAGATTATTAAAAAGCATGTTTAATATATTTAAAAAAAAATGATTTTTAATATATAAATGTTTTATTCTTACATTCACATAATAATTCGTTTTTGAATATATTTAACATATATAAATGTTTTATTCTTACATTCACATAGATAAACATATAGAAGGTAATCATAATGCTTCTGCAAATTAATATTTGAATCATTTCAGTGTCAGTGTCAAAAAATACTTGAGTAATGCACTTTAAAAGATTAATCAGGGGGGGGGAGGGGGATAAAATCGTGGATAACAATTCTGTCTGACAATTTTTTTTTGTCAGACAGAATTGTTGTATATTAAATACCAATATTCTACAATAAAAGTAGTTAGCTCAGTAGTAGAAAAAGGACATTCCAGATCATAAAAAAAGTGCATTGTTAAAATCTGTATTGAGTCAGAAATATGGTTGTGAGAATGTTATAAATTATGAGTTTTTAGCTATAAATTATGAGTTTTGAGCTAGAAATTATGGTTGTGAGCAAGTTATAAATTATGAGTTTTGAGCCAGAAACTATGGTTGTGAGCAAGTTGTAAATAATGAATTATAAAAAATTAATTTTTTATAATTTCTAGGTGGAATATAGTTAAACTATAGCTCATTGATTACATAACTGAAATCTAAGTGTAAATGTAATTGTTAAGCTCATTGATTTCATAACTGAAATCTAAGCGTAAAATAAATCACGTCCTATTACAGAAAAACTTACAGATTGTTTAACTTGCTCATCTCCAAAATTGAATGTAACTACTAATCTTCTTCCACTACCAACACTAGGCATGGAATCAGTAAAATTTCTGTAAAATGAGATAGTAATTGTAGAATCAATTGTTGCTTTTGATTGATACAATAGTCCAGATGATTCATTATTAAATTTTTTTTTTCTTTAAATATCTTCGCTTCCAACAAGACTGCAAGCAACTACTAATTAAGTTGGAAGTTACTGGAAGAGAAAAGATGAAGATTGTAGAGCAAGATAACAATTTATGGACGACTTAAAGGATTGCAAATTATATGAATTAGGAATAATGTATAATTAACGAAATAATGTATAATTATTTTTGTTATATGGTGTCCAAGGTTGTATATCAGAGTTAGTATTTACTGGAGAATTGTGTGCATCATACATGCGTACTCTAGATTCCCATCAATCTCCAGATCCGCCAATAATATGCATTCTAATATATTTAAGATAAACACCTTGACGAGCATTGTCTGTAGTGTCTAATAATATATATTCTTTACCATAAGTTGTGTTTGTAAATCTAAATGTTTCTGAGTATAATTTAATAGATGATAATGATTGAGGTATTGATGTAGTTCTTGTAATAAAAGGTTGTAACCAATATGTTAGTGTATCACTAGCTTTATTGCATAGTTGAATTACTAGACTAGTAGTAAATGGTAAATCTAGTGTAAAGTATCCTCCTAATGAATTAGCCGTATGTACATTACAACCTTGTAAAGAGTCTGCATAAAATGACTTACCAAGTGGGTCAAGTGTTGAAAATAAAAAATCACAGGCTAAACCAACATTATTTATTCCAACACAATCTGTAGAAGTAGAATAATCTCCTATGCGAAGTGTATGATCTGCATATATTCTAATAAATACATTACCTAGAACATTATGATTAGGATCTAATCCTTGGTATGCTAACCATAGTTTTCTGAAAATACCAGGACCAGAAGGTTGTACAAATTTTGTTGTTGCATCAGAACCTGTGTTTTTTGGAATAGTCTTTGATTTTAATCCAAGGCATGTTAAACTTAAATTTGGTGTTATTCCTTATTCATTAAGATTAAGTGTTTTAATATCAACATAATTTTTTGTAGTAGCATTATGTGAGTTAGTAGGTTCTGCTACATTTATTAATTTATTAGAATTCATATTAATATTACTAATTGCATTATTTTGTCCATCTCTCCTAATGAACAAGTTAGTAGTTTGAGATGTTGTTAAACCATCTATAGCTACAACTGAATTAGTGTCGCGTCCAAATTTATCAACAGGTATTTTTGTTTTTTATATATTAAGAAAAATTTTTTTAATAAATTTTTTTTTTAAATTACCATAGATTATTTATAATATTCTGAAAATCACATCCTTCATCTAGTGTTTTTAAAACATATAAACACAAGTGTCCACAGAATGAGGTATTCCCAAATTGAACTCTATCACTATTATAATAAACAGGAATTTTTTAATAATTAACATCTTCAACTGGTGGTGGTTGTCCATAAGAGTCAAAACTTAGTTTTTTATCTCCGTCTTTGTACCAGCAAATCCAATGAAATCCCTGTGTACTTGAATCTCCTGTATTTAATATTCTACATTCCACATTTTCAGGTTATTCATCTCTTACAAATACACCTTTAAAACGTTTTAGTTTTAGTTTTTTTGCTGCTTTAATCAATTGAAAATCTGTTAGTGGTTCATTTAGTAAAATTATTCCTTCAACATTGATAAGTTTAAGATTATTGTTATTAATTTTTTAATTTTTACTTATAAATTGTTTTTTTTCTTTTAAAAAACAATTTGCGCTCTTTGACTTATTTGACCTATTTGACCTATAAATTATTTCTTTCTTTCAGTTAATAGTGTCCATATGCTAATGTGTGTATGACATCTTCTAAAATAAACCTTTTATTGTCATCTGCGCTTAATGCTATTTTATTGACCTCTTCTGTGTAAATTTCATGTAAAAAGGATCTTATTACATTTATTTTCCTAATATGATTCCACTTACTTAATAAACAATCTTTGTAATCTTCATGTGTTATATACTTTTTAACAACATTTTTCTTTACTCCTTTACATTTTTTGTTATCTTTTCCGTGTACTTTTTAAGAATACAACTTTGATCTGAGTCCTACAAATTCTTCAATTTGTGCTCCTCCTTTCTTATTAACACCAACTTTAAAATCTACATTATTAATTGCTGGGTGTTTTGGGTCAAATTCAAATTTGTATCAAATTTGCTCTCAATATCTGCGTTAAAGTCTTCTGTTTTAATATCATATGCTAAAGAATCTGTATCTGAATAATGGTTTTGCTCGATCAGCATATTTTTTCTTTATGTAATCATAATGAAATTCGTACATTAAAGTTTTGCTCAAATCTAATATACACATTCCTAAGTAAATTGGTTTAGCATATTTTAATTTTGTTCTTAATCTTTGATACAATTTAAGATTTTCATAATGTAATATATAATTTTTCTTATTATTTAAGTTAGGCACTAATTTTTCAACATTATTAACAGTTATCCTTTCAGGCCCAAGTGGATAATCATTATGATCATCATGTAGATATTCAGTGTAATTTAAATCAACTTCTAATATACATGGAATTGATTTCCAGTTCATCAACTCATTTTCATCCATCCATTTAAAACCATGTGCTGGAAGTGGTTTACTCATTGCCCATCCATATAAATTATTAGCATCTAGATATTGGATAAATTTTGATGGTTTACTTTGTTCATACGCATCACCCATGTACTTATTATTAGATGTTCCTAATCTATTAGATATCATACTGATACCTCCTCGTATTCCTTTCTTTATCATCAGTATAATACCGTAATCACTTAGCAATTCTAATTTTATTTTTGTTTTCTTTAGTGCTGCATTCCATGCAAATCCTGGTGATGTATAATACCAAGCATGATCTAATTTAAAATAATTCATACAAACATCTCTAAAATTTTCAAAGACGTCAGCTAGTAAAAGCACATCTGAAACGTTTTACAAATCATGGTAATCTCAAAATGTTTTGCAATTAAACTCATTCCATACAATTTGTGCATGTGAGTAATCATCGTCTACCTTCAATCATTTAATTTTGAAATTAAATGATTTAAGGTCATTCAATCATCAATATACCTTCATCATTTAATTTTGAAAAGAACGATTTTTTTGGTGGTAATTGTGTCTCTGAAAATTTATTAATAGAATCAACCCAATCATATGGGTATACACCTTTTCTTAGTTACAAATCTAATTTTTTACCTAAATATAATTTTCCGATATTTTTACGCTGATCTTTTATTAAATTCTAAGATAAACTATCTAAGTTAGAAGGCATAAATCTGTAACTATCTATGAAATGTATTTCTTGCTTCATTTCTTTTCTCTTCCCATTTTTAATATACTCACCAAGTTTAATTTCTCTAGAAAAGCTAATATACTTTTCTTCATTGTTTGGTATACAACTCAATTTTCCTCCTGATAATTTAAGAATCACACCCAGAATTGTGAAATAGTACTGGAAAGAATTTTTGAATTTTATGTTGCGAATTACAATAATTATGTGCAGCACCTCTAAATTTTCCAGTAATTTGGCAGTGGTCACGAATTTTATCTTTTTCAAGATTTTTTTTTTTTTTTTTTTCTTTTCTTTTGCAATTCACCTCCCCAAGGCCAAGAAGGCCACTACAGATGAGGAGGCTACTTGTGATTATAACCTTCTCTCAACTCTATAACTTTGAAACACGAACCTTGACAAACAAGGTCGCTGCGCTAGAAACAAGTTGAGCGCAGTACTACCAAGGACATAGTGGGAATCGAACTCAGAACCTCTCACTTATGAAGCGAGCGCTCTACCACTACACCACTACCACATCTTCGAGCGCTCTACCACTACACCACTACTGAGATCTTCTCCACAAATGTGGCATGATACTGCAGCATTAAAATCATGCTTGTTTTCATGAGTAAATATCATCTTTTTTGGAAATTTAATCATGTCATAAATTTTCCTAATATTTTCTTCTAAGCTGTCAACAAATTTTTGTGCAACATCATCTGTTTCCCTACTTGCAGTAAATTAATATACTAATTTACTAAATAGACTAATTTACTTTGATAAAAACTTTCATCAAAATATTTGATATAGTAACACAATAAACTTGGAATAAGTTTTTGATATTGTTTTGTATAAGATTCATTCGGATTTGGTTCACAAGTATTAATTAGTTTGCTAAAACTTTCAAAGTCGGCATATACTACAAACGGAACTCTCATTGATCTATTGTGATTAATAAATTGCATTGTTGAATTTGGTGGTGGAAGTTCAATACGTACTGAATCATGTGTTTCACAATACGATTTATGATTAGATAAAGATTCTTCAGAATTAAATAATAATAAGCAGTTACTACAAAAATAAACTTTACCACGAAATTATAGCGAAGAAAGTAATCTGCTTAAACTTTTTATTAAACAATAATGATTAGTAACACCATTTGAGATTAATAGTAAATCTATTAAATATTTGTGATCATTATTTTTCACACATAAAATATTAACTTCTGAATCTTCATAACCATTAACACTGATATTTTTATTGTTCTTCTCAAATTGTGTTATTTAGTTTAATGATACTAGAAATTCTATTTTATCCCATTTTATTTTTTCTGCTTGATTTTTAAGCTCTTTATCTACTATTTCAGAATTTTTATCTTTAGGCTTTAATGCTCTAGCAACACACCACTTAAAACATTGAATATCTTTATTTCTTATATTAACTATTGCCTTTTTAGTTGCTAAATTTTTGTCATGTAAAATGTATGATTTAGCTTTAACAGGATTATACTCAATAATATTTATATCGATATTTTCAACAGAAACAAATCTCCAACCTGACCTTGACTGTTGATATAACAATAATGATTCTAAAATTTTCTGCTTTGATATTTCATAAAACTTATCTAAATCTGTCAATTCTAATACAACTTGATTATTTGTTCTAAATACACCAGTTGTGATTATAGTTTCTTCTGTTAGAATACAAGTACGCTCCATTACACAAGTGAGAGCTATATAAACCTTTGAATTTCTATTTTCATTTATTACTTTAATCGCGCTTTTTTTAGCAGCATTTATGAATAATAAAGCATTGTAACCTTCTATTCCTTTAGCTTTAAGTTGTTTTGTCATATTTTTAATAGATGATTGATTTAATTTAAATTTTCTTCAACTTTATTTTCAAGTTCAACTTTATTTTCAGGTTCAACTTTATTTTCAGGTTCAACTTTATTTATAACTAATTTATTGTATAAATTTTTTAATGAGTTGACTTTTTGATTGACTTTATTCTTAATTGGATCCGGTACGTATGACACAATCCAATCTGCAATAGAATAAAATTTACTTTTTAGCCAACCTGCTGTAGATTGCGCTGGTCTTTGTTCAATTGGTGTGTTACTAACTGCTATAGATTGAGTTTGTGTGTGCTCAACTGGTGCATGCACAACAGTTGTGCGCGCTTACACTACTAATAATTCACTTTTTCTCATTCTATAATAATGTTTAATTTTTTGCTCTTGTGCGATTTGTTTAAATTCTCTGACATTTTTGTTTTCCTTTTTTTATATAGCAAAATATTTTTTAATTTTTATTTTCTTTAAATAATTTTTTTTAAAGAAAATTTTGTTATATTTTTTATATTTATTCTGATTTTTAAATACATCCCATCCTTATATTCTATAATAATAATTAATATTTCGATATTTTGCAATCTGCTGCTTATTTGTAATTGTCAATGTTCTATATACAAAAGGTGTAGGAGTTTAAATTTCTAAAGATGTTATATCCTGAATAGGTTCATCAAGTATATTTTCCATTTTTTTATATGACAAGATTTTATTTATTAAAAATATTTACAAAGCACATGTAAATATTTTTTAAGCATCTTTATTTTTTCAGAATTTATTTTTTCAGATTTTAATATTTCAATCTTAAATCCATTATCAACTTTTCCATCACGTAATTTAAGATATCTCCATCCATGCTTAGTTTCACGCATAGCACTATATAATGATTTATATATTTTAATTTCTCCAGTTTCTATGCTTGTTAATTTAACAGTGACTGGTTTTTTCTTAATTGTTCTTAATCTTTTATATTTTGGATCTATAATTTTTTCTTGTTCTTCACAATGTATTCTAGGCTTGAAAATTGTTTTTTCTCATTTATTTCACCGGATGTATTCTAGGTCTGCCAACTGGTCTTTTATCTTTTACTTCTTTCACTTCAGTCATAATTGATTCTTTATTTAATAACCCATTATCTATAGCAATCATTAGCAATGTAGCGATATTGTCAAATGTTTTTGAAATGTTATTTTCTTCTAATAGATTTTTTAAACTTTTCTTTGTGTATTTTATTCTTTTAATATATAAAGAAAAAAATTTTATAATAAATTTAATTTTTCAAAAAAAATTAATAAACAGCATTAAATTTTTTTCCGTCTGATTGAAATTGTAACAATCTATCAGACATTACAACTGCAATTGCTTCAGTATCTGCTGGAACAACTGTATTAAATGTTGCTATAACTTGTACATCTATTGTTGTTGGTAATAATTTTTCTGATTGTTTACTAACATCAAAAACAAAAAGTGGGTATAAATCTTTATAGTCAGAAGGAGTTATACTGCTGTGTGTGATCAATTCATTCATTCCGTAAATTTTTTCATTAAACACAGTTGCATCTCATAAGCTCTTGAAAATTACTGATTTGGGAATGATAAATTATAATCAACAGCAGGATATCTATTTTGATTAAGCTTAATGTAAATATTTTTCAAGTCGCAATGATCAAATATTGAAACATTAGCATTTTAATCTCCATCCTTACTTGTTTGAAATGCAACAATAATGTATCTTGGCTTTTCAGGAAATGTCTTTACGCTCTCCAAGAAAATGTAGTAGATTGTTGAACAGATATAGTATCACACTGCCACGAGCGAAAACTTACTGGAAGTGCCACTTTTGATTCGATAGAATTAAAAAGATTAACCCTTTCTAAATCTGATGGGATCATATGTGGTATAAACAATGATATTTTATTAAGATTAACTTTTCCTGCAGCTACAGCAGCAAGCTTAAAAATTGCATCATCATCACTTTTTCTTACAAGAGTTATTGTGTGTTTAAATCCAAAAACAACTTTGTTGTAATCATCACAAAATCCAAAAATGTGCCTTAAAGGTACGCAAGTTCGTTTCTGAATTATGTTGCTTGTCTTAATGCAAACCCTGAGTTATCAGCAAGTACTGCTGTTGTTGAAGTATTTATACCACAATTGATTTAATCCTTGCACTAATTGAAAGTCATTTGGGTATTTAAGCATTCCTAACATTGTAGTTGCTTTACCTGGGTGATAAATAGTTTCTATATCTTGGTTTGATAATTGGTATGATATTTGACTAAATAAATGCAGAAATACCATTATTTGTCAACGTCACTGCATCTGTATTAGCATAAGCTGTTCCATCAAGTTTAACAAGTTGTCCTTCAAATAAGAGATAAGCTTCAGATGGAAGTGTGTACAAATCATGTTGCTCAACGTTGATTCTTATTTCTCTAGCACTATTTAGATTTGTACGAGCCACTGGCTCATATTCATGGAATTCAAATCTTTCAATTCCATTATCCACAGTTGGCTTTTCTTTAAAATTTAATTTTCTTCTATTCTTATAGCATTTTCATTTGATACTTTTACTGATCTTATTGCAGACCTCATCATTACTTTATTTATATTTGTTGTTACATCATCTCCATTATTTTTTAGATCTTTCATTAGATCTTTAGATCCATTATTCATTAGATCTTTCGATCCAATCAAATTTGAAATTATTTCTTTAATTTTTTTATTAGCAGCACTATTTGGTTGTGAAACTATTTTTGAAGATGCTTTATCAGTTATTTGTTTTCCTTTTTCGACTCCAGCATTTCTAGCAGCTTCGCTGATGTCAAAAGTTCTTTTCCTGCTGATTTAGCAGCAGTTATTGCAGTTTTTCCTAAATTTTTTTTTTTTTTTTTGTTATTCACCTCCTCAAGGCCTAGAAGGCCACTACAGATGAGGAGGCTACTTAATAGTGGTTATAACCCTTTCTCAACTCTATAACTCCGAAACACGAACCTTGACGAAAAAGGTCACTGCGCGGAGAAACAAGTTGAGCGCGGTACTACCAGGGACGTGGTGGGAATTGAACTCGGAACCTCTCGCTTATGAAGCGAGCGCTTTACCACTACACCACTACCGCAATTACAAGCAGCCAACTGCTTCAACATAGCTGATGATACTCTTGTTACATTTGACACTTATTTTTGTTTAAATGAATCTCTTATACTTTCGAATATACCACTTCCTCCAATAACATGTTTTTTTTATATCTCTTATTATGAACAATTAGCATTTTTTATGTACTATAAATTTTTTTTATATGAACTGAGATGTAATTATAAATTATTTTGTATTGCTTTATACTGTGAATTATTTATTACACCTTGTCGTAATAATTCATCACAAATTGCAGCAGCTTCATTTCTTGATCCAGTGTTACCTGCTTTCCATGCAGCTATACGTAATTCAAGCATTTCAATTAACGCATTAGGATCACTAGGAAGAATTATAGTTTGTACTCCTGTTCCTTTTGATTCACGCTTACCATTTTTTCTTTTATATCTCTTCAAATGAGGGCTATTATTTCTCTGTATTTTCCACTCCGAGATGACTTTGGTTTGTATGGGTTTTCAGTAGTAATTGCATCTGTATTAATGTATTTCGATAATTTTTAAGATCATTTTTATTATATATTGCCTTATTAGGATTAAACTTTGTTATGAACTCTCAAAGACCAGGAGTACCATAATATGTTTCACCATCAACAATTATATCATCATCATTAATATATATTGGCTTTTTTCCAATATATAATATATCATCTTTAGAATGTATTCCAAATGTAGTACCTGTAGATTTTTTACTATTAGTATACATATTTACTATATATAAAAATGTGACTGAGTTAAATGCAAAAACAAAACTAATACACTAAACTTACAAAACGTTGTGAGTAAAAACAAACGAAATATGCAACGTGGAACTTGCGCTATTTGTGGAAAAATAAAAACTAAATTCGTATTTGCAAAAGATGGATTCAGCAACAAGTAAAATAAAACTACCATGGTCTAACTTCCCAGGTGAAATGCATTTACCTGGTATGAACTTTGCAGGTCCTGGTACTAATTTAGATAAACGATTAACTTCTACTGACGCATGCTAAAGAATGGAGTAAACCTGTAGATAGAGTTGATAATGCAGCTTACTATCACAATCTTGCTTATAAATACTTTGAGGACACAGCAAAAAAAAATTTAGCTGGTAAAGTTATGCTTGAAGAAATAGATGCTATAAAAAATCCAACAATACGTGAAAGAATTGAACGAGGTATTATAAAACCTATTATTATTATCTAAACCTATTATTATTATCTAAACCTATTATTATTATTTAAAGCAAAGTTTGGGCTAGGTGTTGAAAAAAACTACCAACGATCTGTAAAAAAGACAAAGATAAAGAATTGAAATGGACTGACAAACCTGCAAACGAACTTCATAGACCAGTTGTAAATCATTTCAGAAAAAGAAAAGTTATTGTAAATGGAATCGATGAAATATGGGCTGCTGATTTAGTTGACATGAAATCTTTTTCTAAATTAAATGACGGTATAAAATACTTATTAATGTTGTAAGATGTTTTTTCAAAGTACAGATGGATTGTTCGATTGAAAAGTAAAACTGGAGTTGATGTTGCTAATACATTAACTAAAATCTTTAAAGAAAGAAGGTGTCGAAAAATGTGGGTAGATAAAGGCTTAGAATTTTATAATGAGCATGTTAAAGTGTTAAGTGTTGAGTTATATTCAACTGAAAATGAAGAAAAAAGTTGCGTAGTTGAACGTTTGAATAGAACAATGAAAGATAAAATGTTTAAGTACTTTTCAGCTAATTCTACTAGGAAATATATTGACGTTTTAGATGAAATGGTAAATAAATACAACAACACAAAGCATTCTTTAATTAAAATGACAACAGTTGCAGTCATCGATAAAAAGAATGAAAATATTGTTTGGTTAAATCTAAATGGAAATGCTCGATCAGAGTCCGTAAAATCAAAGTTTTCAATTAGTGATAGAGTTAGGATAGTTATAAAGAAAAGAACGTTTGAAAAAGGATACACACCGAGATTTACTGAAGAGGTTTTTACAGTTTCACAGATTCAGTTCACAGATTCACCAACGTCTAAAATAACTGACGATAATGGTGAAGAAATACAAGATACTTTTTATGAACAAGAAATGCAAAAAACTGATCAAGACATATTTAGGATTGAAAAGTTATTTGTAAACTCAAAAATAAATCATTAGTAAAGTGGTATGGATATCCTGATTCAACTCATGGGTTGACAATAAAGAATTGATAAGTCTGTAAAATTAGTTATTTAATAGCACATGTTTTCTTTTACTCTTAAACTATATTTACGCTTAGATTTCAGTTATGAAATCAGTGAGCTATAGCTTAACTATATTCTACCTAGAAATTATAAAAAATTAATTTTTTATAATGCATTATTTATAACTTGCTCACAACCATAATTTCTAGCTCAAAACTCATAATTCATAGCTAAAAACTCATAGTTTATAACTTACTCACAACCATAATTTCTGACTCAAAACAGATTTTAACGATGCACTTTTTTTATGAGCTGTAATGCCCTTTTTCTACTACTTAACTCTCATGAGAAGTTACAAGTTGTAGCTTCCATGACAAATTAGAAGGTGTAGCTTCCATGAAAAGTTAGAAGTTGTAGCTTCCATGAGAATTAGAAGCTGCAGTTTTTCTGAGATATAAAAATGAAGTAGTTAGCAACTATAGGCTCATAGAAATAGTTTCTATAAGCTAATCGAGTTAATAAGTTTCTATAAGTTAATCGAGACCTTGCTGTTGTAAAGTTATGAATGTTTTTCATAACTACGTTTAAAACAACTTTTTAAATGTTGTTAAAAAAGTTTAACTTAAAATGTCTATAACAAATTGTTGGCAAATTTTTTTAAAACTTTTCTTAAATTTAATAACTTTTTAAGAAAGCTTAAAAACAACTTGTAATAGTGCTTCTAAATGCAATTTTTTTTTATAGAATCATATAGTTCGCCACTCGATGACAAATTATCAAAATTAGGTTGCCTGATGCAAAAATATTACGATGATACTGAAGTACTTATCTTACCTCTATTTCATGCTGAACTTTTCTATGGTAATTTTATGGAAGCTTTCGAATTAAAAATGATTATAAATAAAGAAATGTTGGAACATAATCAATTAATTGAAAGCACGGAAGATTCCTGATTGTATTATTGTTAACATTGTGCAGCATTGAATAATATATATAGTAACGGTTTATAATACTACAAATGTATTATATTATATATATATATATATATATATATATATATATATATATATATATATATATATATATATATATATATATACATATATATATATACATATATATACATATATATATATATATACATATATATACATATATATACATATATATACATATATATATATATATATATATATATATATATATATATATATATATATATATATATATATATTTTTATATATATATATATATATATATATATATATATATATATATATATATATATAACAATTTTTCTATTTTAAATAAAAGAAATATATAATAAACTTGTATAACCATAACATTTCATCTTTTTGTAATTTGCTGTTGCTTTAAACAGGCTTATTGCCTAATTCCTTTAAAATATTATTTACGTTGTTGGTTATATAAATAAAATTTCAAAAAACATTTTTAAATATATTTGTTAATGAGGTAGAGTAAAACCGGGTCAAACCGCGCACTTGTCAATAAAAATTAAATAACTTTTTTATTTTTATTTATTTTTATTTTATTTTTTTATTAGATTGGTAATAAAAAAACTATTTAAAATAATATAAATATATGTTAAAAAGATAATAATAAAAGTTATTGAAAATATGTGAAGAAAAAAAAGTTGTGCGGTTTTAGGTGACATTCTGACAAAACCGGACACTTAAGAAAACATTGAATTTTTTAAATTTTAACTTTTTTCTTATTATTTTCTTTTAACACAACTTATATTTAAGAAACTATATATTATTTAAATTTTTTGAAACAAAAAAATTTAGTTCCTACTACATATTTCTTTGGTAAACATGTTTCTTTGCACAACCGTTCCCGACACATCGAATTCTTGCATTGCAAAATTTCTGTGTGTAAATGTGCTCTACACTTTTTACATTTTGCAACTTTTAATCGTTTGGCTGCTGGTACTTGTTCTTCATTATTGTTTTGCTGAGGTTCTCAGCATTGTTATGCTCAGGCATTTGAGAACTTGGCATAGAGAGTCTACGCTTTGCGTTAAGTTTAGCAACATTCACGGCTTTCTTTCTTGTTTTTTCTTTATCTTTTTGTTTGAGGAACTCGATCGCATTTTCTTCAGTAATACATTTTTCACCAAATTTTGACATGTTGCACTGCTTCGATTTCTTAACCTGCGATTGATTTCTGGCTTGTAAAAACTGCTTCAATTTTATCTTGATATTGTTTTTGCAACGCTCAACACATGCTTGATACCTATCAAAACTTGAAGTTGGTGTAGTTGAGAAAGATGGTAATTGGTGTGTAGTTAAAGTAGGTGCTGCGGCGGCTGTTGAAGATGATGAAGCTGTGTCTGAGCAAGATGGTGTAGGTACTGCGGAGGCTGCTAAAGTTGATAAAGGTGGATTAAACGTTTGTGTGATTGCTAATGCCTTATGATTTATGTTGTTTTTATTAAGTGGAAATAAGTGTACTGGAAACCAGCGATTGCATGCAAGTGTGTAAAACATTTACCACTCTGGTACAGTTTGAGGAACGGTGGAAAATTTTGTTGATCTAAATTCTTTCATTTTGAGTCTTTGTAATACTTTTTAAGAACTTCTTTTCAAGCTTATTTAATATGACAAAAGACACCTCTATCCAATGGTTGTAGAATATGTGAAGAATGCTCTGCTAGACAAATCATGATTATATTATGTTTTTTGCTCAGCAATTCCACTTCCAAAATTATGTGAGTTACATTGCCTATCTAATACTAAAGTATGAATACCACCAATTTTCTCAGTTTCGGGTATAAATACTTCTTTCAGTCATTTAATAAACGTATCGTGCTCCATCCAACCTGATTTTGAAATTGATTATTTGGTGCCAGCTGGACCACCTCTTGCCCATTCTTGACGAATGTTTCTTTTGGCTTTGTATATCGCAAATGGTGGTGCAAACTGCCCATCAGCATTCCAGCAATTGTTTACAGTATAATGAATTTTTTTATTGTTGCCAGTAAGTTTAAATCCACGTCTTGTCCCTTTTCGACACACTACGGTTGCTTTGCCTTGATCACCTGAAAAACCGGTTTCATCACAATTCCAAATATGCAACCCCGGAAGTTATACAAGTCTGTTGATATTCTTGACGACGCATTCAAAATAATGATCAAATATTTCTGGCGTTCAAGGAGCGGCTATTTTAGATTTTATCCACTTTTCTTGTTGAAGTTTCGTTTGACTATCATTTCATAAATGCATAAAACCAGTCTTTACCAGGCTTGCCATTTTTGAATAAGTGCAATTGATCTTCGCGTTTAAGGTAGCCTGTAATAGAATATCGTATCCGCCTAGAATATCATATCCCCCGTAAGAACATTGAAAACGTAGACGATATTTAAAGTTATAACATTTAGAAGTGCACCTAGGCCGTCCGAAAGAATAATCGGACATAAACAATGTATATAAATGGTAAAAAAGTAAGATCGAATTTATGCATAAATGTTATTTAAAGTAAAAAATTGATATTATATCCTATATTATACTAAACTATATATCTAATAAAATTCTTATGCAAAAAGGATATAATATTCTCAGTGAAAAATAATAATGTACACTATATTTCTTAAGTTTTATGTCAAATTCGATTATTATACAAAGGGGATATAACATTCTAACCAAAATTTGATACTATATCCTATATTTTACTAAGTTTTATGTCGAAAACGAATGTTAAACAAGGGAAATATAATATTCTAAGTAAAATATAATAGTATATCCTATATTTTACTAACTTCTTTGTCAAAAACGATTCTTATATAAGTGGGATATGATATTCTAAGTAAATATTTGATATTATATCCTATAATTGACGAAGTTCTATGTCGAATACGAATATTACACAAGAGGGATATGATATTTTAAATAAAATATAACAGTGTATCCTATACTTTACTAACTTCTTTGTTAAATACGATTCCTATACGAGGGGGATATGATATTCTAAGTAAAAATTTGATACTAAATCCTATATTTTACTAACTCCTTTGTCAAATACGATTCTTATAGAAGGGGGATATGATATTCTAAGTAAAAAATTGATACTATATCCTATAATTAACTTAGTTCTATGCCGAATAAGAATATTGCGCAAGCAGGATATGATATTTTAAGTAAAAATTTGATACTAAATCCTATATTTTACTAACTTCTTTGTCAAATACGATTCTTATACGAGGGGGATATGATATTCTAAGTAAAATATAAAAGTATATCCTATATTTTACTAACTTCTTTGTCAAATACGATTCCTATACGAGGGGGATATGATATTCTAAGTAAGAATTTGAAACTAAATCCTATATTTTACTAACTTCTTTGTCAAATACGAGTCTTATACGAGGGGGATATGATATTCTAAGTAAAAATTTGATACTAAATCCTATATTTTACTAAGTTTTATGTCGAAAGCGAATGTTATACAAGGGGGGAATGATGTTCTAAGTAAAATATAAAAGTATATCTTATACTTTACTAACATCTATGTCAAAAACGATTCTTATATGTGGGGGATATGATATTCTAGGTAAAAAAATTGATACTATATTCTATAGTTTACTAAGTGCTACGTCAAAAACGAATGTTACACAAGGGGGATATGATATTCTAAGTAAAACATAATAGTATATCCTATATTTTACTACCTTCTTTGTCAAATACGATTCCTATACGAGGGGGATATGATATTCTAAGTAAGAATTTGAAACTAAATCCTATATTTTACTAACTTCTTTGTCAAATACGAGTCTTATACGAGGGGGATATGATATTCTAAGTAAAAATTTGATACTAAATTCTATATTTTACTAAGTTTTATGTTGAAAGCGAATGTTATACAAGGGGGATATGATATTCTAAGTAAAATATAAAAGTATATCTTATACTTTACTAACTTCTTTGTCAAAAACGATTCTTATATGTGGGGGATATGGTATTCTAAGTAAAAATTTGATACTATATTCTATAATTTACTAAGTGCTATGTCAAAAACGAATGTTACACAAGGGGGATATGATATTCTAAGTAAAATTTGATATATCGGATTTGATTTTTAAACAAATTGATTTGCTATAATTTTTTTAATCGAATTAAATTCTGAATAAAAATATCTTCCCACATAAAAAATAATTATTGTTAAACTTCATTGTTAATATGAACGGCTTTTAAAAAACAATTAATAATAACAACGTTTTTTAAAAAATAATCTTTTAAGAATCAAAGTTTCAACTATAACGAAATCAACTCTCATCGTGGCAGACATATCTAAAAACATGATATTAGTCCAAATAATTTATTGTTTTATTTATTCAAAAATTTTCACGAAATTAAGTATAAAGTTGATAAAGCAAAAAAAACTAAAACCGATTTTTTTAACAACTTACATTAGCAAGAGAAATGTTTGAGCAAGTAAATAAAGCACTTGTTTTTTTACCATAACCAATGCATTCCAAGTAAAACCATCGATTTGGAATGCAGTTATCGCATTTTATCTATAAAATAGTAGTGGTATTTTAGGTAATATACCGTCTTTTAGTTGATAAAAAAATAAAAATAAAATTTTAAAACGTAATAATAGTAAAACAATGAAAACAATTTAAAAAAAATATGCATACAAAAATAACAATTTCTTTTATTTTATTTAAAAATAGTAACAGGCAGGAGTGTTATATTTTATTTCAAAAATAGGCAACAGGCTGTAAGAGGAACCACCAGCAAGTGAAAGTTGCATTATATATGAAACAGATTTTGATTAGTGGAACAATTTTCTACAGCCCCATGGGATTAAACTTATTGAGCATATAATGTACTGTCTCGACAAAGCAAACAAATAATCATAGAAAAAAATTATTACCTAAAAAAAAATCATCGTCTTCATCAGATAATTTACTCACTAACTCATTGGTTCTGAAATGAAATCAGTCACTCAATCAATCAATATACTTGATTGCCATTGGCAATTTGCCATTAGTACATTATAAAATTGCATAAATAATTAGGATGTTTCAATTAATGGAATCTAGAATAAACTAATGCAATCTATACTAATCAGTAAAAAATTTAAAATGTATGAAAATTTATTCTAGCTTTATTCCTGGAATAATCAGTTAATAAAAGAATATCAATTAATACCGAATTTAGTACTGAATTTTATAAAATGACACCTTAAAATTTTATAAAATGACACCTATAAAATGACAGTTAGTCTTGAAAATCATACCTTTGTAAAGAGTAAGAACTTAGCAATACTTCAGCCTGGTAAAACATAATTAATATATACATATAGATATAAATATATAAATATATATATAAATATATATATATATATATATATATATATATATATATATATATATATATATATATATATATATATATATATATATATATATATATATATATATATATATATATGCAGCCCTCTGTCTGTAATAAACTAATAATGTTAAAAATATGGATAACAATGATGATTGGTTGATTTTGTTTAGAAATCAAACAATCATAATGCTTAATTACAAGATTTTATGCAGAATGTTGCAATTTAATGAACAATACTTTATTTCTTGAGATTCCTTCCAATTCAGCAAACAGATATAATATTGCTTCAGGGACCAAGACTTTAAATGTAAAATCACTATCCTAAATGAAAAAACAAAATTTTAAACTTTTCTTTATTTTAAAATAATATTAAACAACTTAAACAACTTTAAACATAGATAATCAATTTCTTATTTGCTTATATATAACACTTACCTTGAGATTATTCGAGAATTTGCCTAAAGTCAACAATAAGTCATCTTTTTGTTGATTTGTCAATAAGTACATCAAATCTTGGTCCATAAGGTTCCCTTTTATTTTAAAATTAAGTTGAATCTTGTAATTATGTTTTCTTATGTCTATTACAAAATATAACCTTAAATTATCTGCGAAAAGTAAAATACAAATACTTGATAAAGTTTACAAAAGAAAAACAATGTTAACATAATATTGGTAAAATTTAAAATAAAACTTACGTTTTGATTTCATACCAGAACTATATATAATATGTCTATAACTGTATAGCTATAAAGCAATAAATAAAACTTCATTTTTAAAAAGTCTAAAATAACATTACTTAACTACTAAAAAATTTTAAATTAAAAAAATGGCTATTTTTTTTTATTTTTCCAAATTTTGACATTATGTTTTAATACTTGTTTGAAGCTATTTTCATTAATTAAATCCGAAAGAAATAAGCAACTTTTAACAATAACGGTGACATAAATTACACATACTTGACCCACAAAAATTGACTTAAGCAATGCTGATGATAAAATTTTACAAATTGATTGCTTTGTGAACTTTTGAAAAGCTAAATAATATACACATATATTATTATGCATATATATAGACACACAAACAGACACACACATATTTATATACATACATAATAGATAGTACAAATATAGTGTGACAATGATACCTTTTTCAACTATAACAACTTTTTTTTGATAAGAAATACCACTTATTGAGTCTATTAAATAAAGGAATATATCTATTAAATTTGATTTATATATAATCAAATTAAAGACAAATAAAAAATGACATAAAAAATTGTATACCTGCACATGTATTGCAAATTTTGAGCAGATCATTTTCCCATAATTTATAACATCCAAAATGATATCTATCATTATCAGTAGATTTTTTACACAACACACAATTTACCAATATTTTCTCCATTGTATATATGTAAACTTAATTAAAAATTAATATTATTTCATATATTCGAATATATGAATTAAAACGAAATAAATAAATAGACTTATACTTTAATAATATATATACATATATATATGCTTTAATTATATATATATATATATATATATATATATATATATATATATATATATATATATATATACATATATATATATATATATATATATATATATATATATATATATATATATATATATATATATATATATATATATATATATATATATGTATACATATATATATATACATATATATATATATATATATATATATATATATATATATATATATATATATATATATATATATATATATATATATATACATATATATATATATATATGTATATATATATATATATATATATATATATATAGAGAGAGAGAGAGAGAGAGAGAGAGAGAGAGAGTAGCATTTTCATTTTCAAAATAAGTATTAGAATTAAAATGATAATATGTATTGTATAAATTTTATTGCATAAACTAATACATTATACTATAAAGTATTACTATAAAAGCAGTAAAAAGCAAACCCTAAAAAACTATTTAATAGATCTATTTTATCTATAAATATTTGTTTCATATTGATACTTATAATACTACTTGTAACATACGTGTTTGTATAACCTTGTATATCAAATGAATTTGTTGCTTAGAATATCATATCCCCCATGGTAAGTTTTATTTGAACATCATTGACCATAAGTCATATGGTCAATCATGTCATATGATTTGATATATGATATTTAATTTTTTCAATATTATTTAACTCTTTCTAATTTAACTAGGAAATGTATTAGATTTGTCATATGTCAAAAATTATATTTTCCACTGCTATAAAACAATAAAATTTTCCAAAAAACTCATTTGTTTGTTATTTCGGACGGCTTAGTTGCACTTCTAAACACGATAATTTTAAATCGCATCTGTGTTTTCAATTTTCTTATGGGGGATACGATATTCGGTTCGGTGTCTTTAAAGCGAAACTTTTAAGAGCGAAAATTTTAAAAGCGAAAGTCGGAAAGCGAAAAAGTTAAAAGCGAATAAGTTGAGTTAAGCGAGAAAAAAACTTTAATAACATTGGTAACATTAAATGAGTTAATATTTAAGAAAAGTAAACGCAATTGACAACAATAGTCAATTGAATTGACTATTTATATTAAAATTGCTAATTTTCAAAGGTCATATATTCTAGGACAAGAATAAGTGGAAAGAAGACTAGGTATTTTTATAGAATTAGAGAAATCAGTTAAAAGAATTAAATTCTCGATGTGGCTTTGACTAATTTAAATTTTAGCATCATTTAGGAGAGGAATAATTATTAACAAAGACTGGATTTTTTACTTTTGAGTTGTGTCTGGGGCTTTGACTAATTTAAATTTTAGCATCATTTTGGAGAGGAATAATTGTAAAAATAGACTGGATTTTTTTCTTTTGAGTTGTGTCTTTAATGTGTTACAATTGAAGTGAGTCAATTTCAGAAATAAGCATTTTGATCCAAAACGTGTAAAAGTTGAGTGTTTATACATATGATACGAGGCAAAACTAGTTATTTAAACTAGTTAGTTAAAAGTTGAGTGTTTATACCAATGATAAGAGGCGAACAAGAGTCTTCACACAAAAAATTTAGTTAGAAGTGGTTCTCTTTTATGTGCCATCATATCGGCCAGTTATATTTACTGGAGAATTATCTGCAAGGCAAAGTAAATTTTTTAAAATTTGTGTTAAAAATGATGTTATTAGACAAACTCATTTATAATTCATTTTACAAGAGATAGTGTAAGATTATTTTATTTTTGACTACTTTCTTATTTTGTATTGTGGTTGTGTTTATTTTTTAGAACACTTCAAGAAAATGATTTAATAACTTCTGGTTATTAACAATTTAATTAATAACTTCTTGGATGATGCCTAAAAGATTTTTTGATGGCAGTTCTGCATTAAGCGTTTTATTGTAGTATAAAAACATGCCAATAATCCAAAAATTATTCTGCGTAATGTTTTTTGGATCGTTTGCATGTAAAATTTAAAATTCAGTCATTAATTGTGAAAAAGATTCTGCTTAAAAAAAAAAGGCTCATAAAGTGTGCTTGGCTAATTAGTTTAACAAGTTTGCATCGTGATAATTAACTGGTGAGAAACTTACTTTTTTTTTAACTAAATGATTTGTTATTGCTAATTATTCTGTTATGAATTGTTTGTGACCTAAGTATAGTAAAGTTTTCATTTCGATATATGCATTACTTTGCATAAATATATATTTTTTACAGATTGGTTGGTAATAGCCTTTATTATCTTATTTTTTTGATATTCAGTATACTGTTATGTTGTTTTTGAACTAGATAAAATAGTTTATAAAGCATAAATTATTGCAGGCTATAGATGAATCTAATTTTAGTTAGTAATTTTTTTACCAATACAAAGAAAATTACTAAAAAAAGAATTTTGTTACAAAAAAAAGTGTAAAATGCATAACATCCCACCTAATACAATATGCTGGGGTAACATTAGAAATGTTTTTTTGTTTTTCTTAACATCTTTATTTCCAAAAAGGCTGCAAGCAACTACTATTACAGAAAAGATGAAATTTATAGAGCAAGATAACGATTAACAGGAAAATTAATAGATTGTGAATTATATGAATCAGGAAAACAAGATGAAGCAAGTGGAAAAAAAAGTTTAAGGAAAAAAACTAGACGAATAAGAATTTTTGGAGAACTTAGGAACAGCCATTTTATAAGGATTAGACTTTATTGAATGATGACACAATTTTAGTAGATGGCACAAGAGACGCTTTTTAGAGCAGTGTCCATTATAGTATTTATAAAAAATAGAAAGAAAAGCAACATTATGATAATGTTATAATGGTTGGAGGTTGGCTGCAAGCAGCTCCTTGTTGGCTGAAGAGCAGGTCAAGGTGCAAAAACAATTCGTTTTTACACCTTGTCTAAAAGAGAAAGGGCATCACTGGAAGATCTGCCCAAGATATGGCAAAAGTGTTCGATACAAGGGTGGATTTAATATTTATAATAATAAGATATTTATAGAGATGTTTGCATTGATGTATGCTTATAAATTTAATAACAAATCAAAAGTTAACAATATATTCAAAGACTGAATATACACATACCAATTAAAGTTATTACACATACCAATTAAAGCAATTACACATACCAATTACACATAGCAATTACACATACAAATTACACATACCAATTAAAGTTATTACACATACCAATTAAAGCTCATTCACCTAATTAAAAGACTGAAAGAACCAAATTGCATATTTTAAGCACATTATTACTGAGTGTAAGCAATGTCAAAATTAAACACAAAATAAAGCAGATTTGCCTAAGAACACTAAAATCTGTCAACATTTGTTGAAAAAAATATAGAACTTACAAAAACATACATCCACAATATATCAACAAAGAACAATATGTAACCCAAGAAATTCACAAATATATCAAAGAGCAAGAGGAAATATTTACTTTAGGTCTGTGCTGATTCTGCTTATTATTATTGAGTTTTACTACTTTTAACCAAAACTAACCTGTTTGTATATTTTAGTTTACATATTATTATATGAAGAATAAAGCCTTCTGTGTTGGCTTGAAATTAGTTAAAGACTATTAAATTTTTTATACTACAAGATCTAAAATAGTCAGTGCATACATTAGTTTAAAAATAGTATTACCCAAAGGACATTATTTTCTATAAGAAATCATAAGAGTAATTGATCAACTTGATAAACATCAAGTAATAAAAATTTGCCTTAACTTATATAAATAATAATTGTAGATGTTATTATCTACTAGACAACAATTTATATTAAAAACTAACCTTTATAATTCTCTTGTTTAATTATGTAATTGTTTAACTGTGTTGATATATTTGCCCTGGCTTTTAGTTTATGACTCAAAATTTAAACATCAATTCTTGAGGTTTAACTATCTCATCATTTCTAAAAGTATGAAGGGTAAACAATCTAACTCACCATACCTAATCAAAATAAAAGCACATTATTAATTTGCATATTTTTAATTCTATGGTTAATTTTTATTTAAACCAAGAAGCAATTTTTTGCTTGAAATGTAATGTATAAATATCAACAACAAAAAAAAAAGAAATTAAAAGGAAATAATAAAAAAAGGAACTGATGCACG
The DNA here is from genome assembly GCF_038396675.1 of Hydra vulgaris. Lineage (NCBI taxonomy): Eukaryota > Metazoa > Cnidaria > Hydrozoa > Anthoathecata > Hydridae > Hydra > Hydra vulgaris. The sequence continues at coordinate 28,314,568 of NC_088924.1, read as the reverse complement.
TCTTTTTTTTATTAGATAAGTTGTAATAAGTCTTTCTCTAATTTTCTTCATGGTGGGCCTTAGATAAAAATATTTTGTCTTCCAGCTGACAAATGCTCTCATGTAACTTAAACTCAACTCAACAATTAAACTAAACTAAACAATTCCAAGTTGTCTGCTGCAGCATGGGCCCTCAGTGGCTGGTGAATTGTAACTCCGATAAAGCTCAATTTTTTTCAGCTAACCATTATTGCAATAATATAGATCTTCCCATATTTTAGAATGGTAATGTACCCAATAAGTCATTTACCTTTCGACTTCTAGGATTAACTCTTACTTTATGGATCTTTCTTGGAAATCATATATCAAATCAATTGCAAAATTAGCATCAGCTAAGGTTGAATCTCTATCCTAAAAAAAAAAACTCTATTCTAAACTACAACTCTCAATTAGTGTAAAATAAGTAAATAATTAAAAACAATAAGTTTTGTTTTTATTTAATCTAATAAACTCTAACTGTAACTATGACTCTCAGCTAAAATACCAAAAAATAAATAATTCTAAACTAAATACAACAAGTTTATTTTATTTATTTAATCAAATAAACTCTAACTTTAACTATAACTCTCAGCTAGAATACCAAAGAATAAATAATTCTAAACTAAATACAACATGTTTTTTTATTTATTTAATCAAATAAACTCTAACAGTAACTATAACTCTCAGCTAGAATACCAAATAATAAATAATTCTAAACTAAATACAACATGTTTTTTTATTTATTTAATCAAATAAACTCTAACAGTAACTTTAACTCTCAGCTAGAATACCAAATAATAAATAATTCTAAACTAAATACAACAAGTTTTTTTATTTACGTAATCTAATAAACTGTACCTGTAACTATAACTGTCAGTTAAAATGCCAAATAATAAATAATTCTAAACTAAATACAACAAGTTTTTTTATTTACGTAATCTAATAAACTGTACCTGTAACTATAACTGTCAGTTAAAATGCCAAATAATAAATAATTCTAAACTAAATACAACAAGTTTTTTTATTTACGTAATCTAATAAACTGTACCTGTAACTATAACTGTCAGTTAAAATGCCAAATAATAAATAATTCTAAACTAAATACAAGTTTTTTTATTTACGTTATCTAATAAACTGTACCTGTAACTATAACTGTCAGTTAAAATGCCAAATAAATAATTCTAAACTATAACTGCTAGACTAATAAAAAATGTAAACAATTTAAAGAAAACAAAATGCATACGCCAAATAATCTATAAAATAACATCTGAAAATCACTGAAAAATTATCTAAATAATATGCTTAAAATTTGTCACATAAAACAAACATAAATTATAACAGAACATCTAACACTAAAAAATCAAATTTTTTTACCTAAGCTATTACAAATCAATTAGGTAATTAAACTTTGATTTGAAACATCAATTCTTAAATATATTTTAAACATCAAATCTATACTTATATATCATATTGTATCATTTATATAGTTTTTAGTGATGTACCAATAAAAAAGGTTGAATGTGGCTATTAATAGGGTTTAATGTAGGTATATAAAGGTGATATATCAATATTAGGTATATAATTTGCATAAATAAGTTGTGCCTATGCACCAGTAGTGGTTTGACCTTTTAGCTTATGTTGATGCATTGGGCAATGCCAATTAATCAGCTTAACTATTGGCCAATTAATAAACCATAGTTAAGGCCATTAATTGGCATTAGTCAGCCAATAAATTGACGCTGGAGCATTTTAGCCAATTAATTGCTGCCGGTGCATAGACACATCTTATATATGCAAATTATATACCTAATATGGATATATTATTTTTATACACATACATTTAACCCTATCACTAGCCACAATCAGCCTTTTTCATTGGTACATCACTAATAATTTAGTATCAGATAAAAATTATATAAATGTTAGATGAAACATATGCATTACTTATCCTTGTAATTTTAATTTATAACCAGCTATAGTTATGAACTGAATCCAAGACAATAACCCTTCTCTTGCAGACTGTCTTAGGTTTAGAACTTCTTTATTTATATTTAAGTATTTTTTTATTTATTTTCTAGCCGGTCGACCTGATTCCAATTCGTCAAGTTCATCATCATTATAAGCTTGATGTAGCTTTAAACTTATAATAAATTCATATATGTTCGGAGATATTCGTCTATTCATTTCATTATGAAAAGCATTATGCCAACCTGCGCAATAAAATAATAGTATTATGTTTAAAGCTTATAGGCAAGTATTAAATATTCTCAATTAATAATTATCCCTATTGAAGCAATTTTTATAAAATACATTTTACCTTCAACATGATTTGTAGTTCTGGGACCATCATTTTCAAAATGATTCCATATACTATATGGAAAAAGTGCATTTGGAGAGAGCCAAGTATTATAAAAATATAGCAATAAGTCTGCAATTCCAGTAATATTAGGTGCACTATGATTAATTTCTTCCCAAAGTTCTTCATAAATATTAGGGTCTGCAAGTGGCAATGCAGCAAGACGATGAACAAGCTTTTTCACATCTTGATTGTCATAAAAACTTGTTAAACCTAAATTTTGTACCTTTGAAAATAACAGATGAGTTTTTATATTATTGATTAACAAATACAAACAATATATGATATTAAGATATAATGAAAAAGTTTAAATGCTATTCTAATAAATAATTAAGTAACAAAAACCTTTCTCCATACTGCCTGCCCAAAATGAAAAAAACATCCACGAACTGTCACTCTTGGGAAAGTTATACTTAATGCAGATACAACTGCTGATTCAAAATCAATTAAAAAACATGAAACTTCACTTTCCAAATCATTTTCTATAAATAAGTAAACTTTTATTAAGTATATACCAAATTAAAAAAAGTAATTTTATAATGATATTTAATATATTAAAACTTGAAATAATGCAAATTTTTTTTTAAACATCTTCGCTTCCAAAAAGACTGCAAGCAACCACTTATTAAAGTTGGAAGTTATTGGAAGAGAAAAGATGAAGATTGTATAGCAAGATAACGATTGACAGACGACTTAAAGGATTGCAAATTATATGAATCAAGAAAGCAAGATGAAGAAAGCGAATTCCAAAGAACTGATATTCGAGGAAAAAAACTAGATGAATAAGAGTTTTTGGAGCACTTAGGAACAGTCACAGAAAAAGGATGAGACTTAATTGAATGACAAGTAAAACAAGAATGAATTTTATTTGATGGCAAAAGAGACGCTAGCACTTTAGTGCAGTGCCCATTATAGTACTTGTAGAAAAGGGAAAGAGAAGCAACATTACAACGATGTGTTAATGGTTGGAGGTTGGCTGCGAGAGCAGGTCCAACAATGCATTTTTGCACCTTGTCTAAAAGAGAAAGGGCATCATTAGAAGATCCATCCCAGATATGGCAACAGTATTCCATACAAGGCCGGATTTGAGATTTATAGAGATAGAATCGGGAGTAAGAAAGTGTTGAGTTCGATAAAGAGATGCAACCTTAACAGATGCTAATTTTGCAACTGATTTGATATATGGTTTCCAAGAAAGATTGGAAATAAGAGTTAATCCAAGAAGATGAAGAGTAAATGACTCATCGAGTACATCACCCTTCATAAATATAGAAAGAACTAAATTATTGCGATAACGATTGGCTGAAAAAAATTGCGTTTTATCTGTATTGAAATTCACCAGCCACTGTGAGCCCCATGCTGAAATGCCAAATACCCCCTCGAAGCAATCAGAGAGTGTTGGTTTCTTATCACGATAAGAATAAATGGTAGTATCATCAGCAAACAATGCCACCTTAGATGTGAGAATATCTGGAAGATCATTAATGTATATTAAAAAGAGTATAGGGCCAAGGATAGTACTTTGAGGAAACCCTGAAGTTACAGAATAAAAAGAAGAGTGCTGTCTATCGAAGACAACTTTTACACTAGTATTGGAAAGAAAGGATTTAATAATCTTAAAGATGTTGCCAGATACACCATAAGAAGAAAGCTTATGGAGAAGACCAGCATGCCAAACTTTATCTAAAGCTTTTGAAACGTCAAGAGTGATGGCCTTAACCTCTCCACCTTTATCTAATGCATGATAAAATCTATCATTTATTACTGCTAGCAAATCAGCTGTAGAACGAGAAGATCAAAATCCATATTGATGGTCAGAAAGTAAGTTATTAGATTCAAGATGAGAAATTAAGTGTTTGTTAATTAAAGATTCAAAAACCTTGCTTATGATAGGAAGAAGACGAATGGGACAGTAGTTAGACGAATCAGATCGCTCTCCAGAGTGTTTGAAGATAGGGATAACAGATGCCGCTTTCCAGCAGGCTGGAAAACAAAACTCTGATAAGCACATGTTGAATAGTTTTGAGAGTATAGATGACAGCTCTGGAGAACACTTCTGCAAGACAATAACAGGTATTTTGTCTGGGCCACAAGCTGTTGAAGAGTCTAAGCAAGAAATCACTTTAGATACAGAAGCTGGAGTGATACGAATGTCAAGCAATGGATCAACCTGTTTGTTGGCAATATCAGGTAGAACGCAACTAGTGAAATCAAGAGATGATATTAATGAAAAGTTTTTAGCAATCAATTCAGCTTTGTCATTAGGTGAGGTGACAAAGTCTGAACCATACATGAGAGGTAGAATTAAAGATTTACCCTTATTATTAATACTATTAAAGATTCTCCAGAAGTCTGAGAATAGCAGGCTTTGGCATTAGACAAAACCTTTTTACAATGGTTTCTAGCAGTAATAAACAGAAATCTGTTTTTTGGAGAGTTGTTTTGCTGATAAATATGGAAGTAACGGTTTGGATTGGCAATTGCAGAAGCACAGTGCGAGGAAAACCATGGGGGAGAGTGAGGCTTGACCTGGAATTGTCGAGAGGGAACTAAAGATTCCATGCCAGCCTGAATCCATGAAGTTATGTAAGATGCGCATTTGTCGACAGGAAGACAAAAGATTTCTAACCAAGGGCCATTACGAAGAAAATCAAGGAAAGAATCCCAGTCAGCTTTACTGTAGTTGTAAGAGGTACGATAATAGGGGGATTCAGGTAATGAAGAAGAATGAGATATTAGTTTTAGAGAGATCAAACTGTGATCAGAAGCACCTAAGGGTGAATGTGGTGAAACTGAGCACTGGCTAGGATCAGAAACAAGACATAAGTCGAGTAGAGAAGGTAAATGATTCGAGTTGTCTGGAAAGTTGACTATTTGAGTTAGGGATTGAGAAAGGCAAAAGTTGTGGGCTTTAATGCCTGCAGAATCATCGAGACTAGAGCCAAGCCACTCAGAGTGGTGAGCATTTAAGTCACCAACAACAACTATATTAGATGATGGATAAAGAGAGAGGACTTGGTCAATATGATCAGAAATAACGTCAAAAAGAGTGCAGTCTTGAGATGAAGGAGAGCGATATAGAACAAAGAGAAAGGCAATAGAGTGAAGTGGTGCTAAATGAAGGCACATGAAAGAATAATCTGAGGATTCAAACCTAGTTTCATGACAAATGGGTGAATTCTTACGAATGTAAATACCCAGGCCAAGCATGTGACTATTGGAGTCTTTACGAATTAAAGGAAGATAACCATCAACACTAAGATCACAAGATAAGACAGCTGAACTCAAATTAGTCTAACAAAGAGCAAGTAGGTCTGGTGAACTTTGCAAGAGATAAGACTCAACAGAAGAAAAGTTACTTCGAAGACCACGAATATTAGTGAATGATAGGCTTAGAGAACTTGGTGATGATGATGGTTTTTTGTGTTTTATAGTTTTTGGTACTTTATTTATTTTAAAATTTGATTGAAGAACTTGACTCAAAGCATGGATAGTACTCAGAACACTGTTTAATAGCCCAAGCAATTGCCTCATTACTATTAATAAACCCTAAGCTGTAACAAAGGGCTCTAAATGTGGCCTCCGCAATGCACACCAAAAGTACAAACAAGGACACCATCCATGCGCAACATGGCACTGTTAATACTTTGATATTTTTTAGCTGTTGATGGAATCAGCCCCTCTGAGAGCTACCACAGAGTTCGGGAAACCTGACTACCAGCCGGCCTCAGAACCATAGAGCTGTACCCTCATTAGGAGATAATAGAATGAGTTGCCTAGTCATAAAAACAGAGACACAAGCAAATCCCATGCATTGAGTCAAGAAGATCCAGCATTCAACATCCTAACTGGAAACAATGTATTAAAAATGCATCTGCGCCAGCCTAATAGATGAAGAAGGGGTGCGAGGCTGGTCAACAAATAGAATCTATTAATCCCTTAAGTCTTTGCTTAGGAGGCCTTCTACAAGACAGTAGCCAGATGCATTTAACATCTGCCCAAGGTGAGTATTTTTATTGAGACACCATCTCTAGCCTTTACTCAACCAAGAGCCCAAGGCAGGGGATGTTTTAAGTCGGAGTTTGCGTCTCCTAGCCTTTGCCTAAAAAGGCGTATCCTACAAAGGCAGCAGGACATGAAGCAGATTGTACTGGGTTACATGTTACCAGTAGCAGGATAACCTGACCTTACCTGTAATGCCTGACCATAATGTCTCCACAATAATGAAATAAAATTTACAAGCACTTACCCATAATTATTTCTTTTATTAGGTTAAACAACCTCACATAAGTTATTGTCTTTTTATCCGGCAACAAACAGTACAATACAGGAAACATCTGATCGGACATAAAGCAATGAATTGTATAAAGTTGAGCAAACAAATCTGGTGATGATTTAAATGTACCATCCATATACCATGTTTTTGAACGACATAGGCGTTCAAGAAAAACTACAGTTCCAAATATAAGAATTTTATCATCAGATCCATTATTTTTCAATAAAAAAATATTACCATTGGAAGTCAATTCCCATTCTAACTCAAGAATTAAATCTTTTCTATCAGTTGGTTGAGGTGGAACTACTTTTCTTTTTCCCTTTTTGATAATTTCTTTTGTAGCTTGATAACGTGGGAAATTTGCTACAACTTCTTGACGTAAATCTAAACTTGAGCCGCAAGCATCATCAAGCATAATTTTTCTGTTTTCCTTAAAAATCTAAAAAGAAGAGTATATATATATATATATATATATATATATATATATATATATATATATATATATATATATATATATATATATATATATATATTATATATATATATATATATATATATATATATATATATATATATATATATATATATATATATATATATATATATATATATATATATATATATATATATATATATATATATATATATATATATATATATATATATATATATATATATATATATATATATATATATAGCTATAATCAAACATGTAACCAATGTAACATTAAAATGATATAAATTTTTATTTTTAATTAATTATTATTTTTACATAAAGGAAAATGATTAAACTTAACTTTTGCATAGGTTTTGTTGGAGATTTTCTAACAGCATCTCTAATTTTAGCATAAAATTCTTTTTTTCGCACTCCTGCACTATCTGGTTCGTGATTGTGAGAAGAGGAAGACATCAAGTATAACCCATTAAGTGTGGTAATTCTCGCTCTGCAACCAATCCTATTCAAAGTACATCTCCAATAATCTTTATCATTACGCGAAGAATCTTTTCTGAAAATATTTTCTTGAAAAATAGCATATACTGTTTTTCTTCCAGTTTCAATAAACTTAATTGAACAATCCATTTCTGCTATTGATAACTTTTACTATTTTTTTGTAGATTAAAATTTATATATGTATTATATATTTAATTTAAATATATAATAAATATATATATATATTTATTTGTATATTACAATATAATATTAAGGTTTGAAACCTTGAACTTATCACGATACTCGATTTCCCGGATTTTGATTTCCTGACTTTTCGCTTTCGCTTTTTAACTTTTCGCTTTAACGTTCTTTCGCTTTTAAACTTTTCGCTTTCACGTTCTGTCGCTTTTAAACTTTTCGCTAAAACGTCCCATTACCCGATATTCTAGGCGGATACGATATTCTATTACAAGCCACATACAAATTCTAGGATTTCATTTTGGGTTAAACCATAACCCTAGTCACCAAGTAATTGGAACGCATGCCCCATCAATCTTTCTGTTTCATTTGAGAGTACCGTTGTTGTACCTGAGCCATGGAAGCCTTTGTTGTTGTTATTTTTGCAATATTTGAGCGTTGAGGCTGGAACGCCATGAATGCTGCTTTTCTCAGTGATGTTTTATTTTCTTTCATATCAGTTAATGTGGGTTGTATATCGTCTGCCTTGTATGCTTTTGTTTTTTTAATTGACATCTTAAGGTGGTACACCAGAGAAAAAATGAAACTGTGAAATATTATATAAAATGTATCTTTTTGATGAAAACTTGTTTTAATAAAGTGTTATAACTATTTTTATTTAAAAAGATAAATTTTAAAACTTATTAAAAATGCATAATGGCGGAAAAAAGAACAACAAAGGCTGTATTTCAAAACATAATATCTTTATCTAGTGAAAAGATTATGGATTAAAAATCGATACAGTTATAAAACAACTTATTATATACCGTTTAACCCATGCATTTTTAAATTTTTGGAAAATTACTCTTTTTATCACGAATTTACTAAAAAAATTGAAAATTTTTGACTTCCTCTATAGATTTATTGCAATAACTTTTTATCTAACCAAATCCAAGAAAAACCCATGGGTCAACCAGAGCATCAATATTAAATAAACATTTCCTGAAAATTTCAGCTCATAAACATAAACTGTACTTTTCTTATCCTGTTCAGCATCACGGGAAACCATTTTATTTGATCTTAAAGATTTTCTCCTACTTTTTCCTTCATTATTCGATTTTAAATTCATTTGTTTAACACGAGCAATATTTGCTAAAATTGATTTTTTACAAGTTACTGAACCGATTAAACCATAATACTTTAGTACATTTAAGACACCATTTGCACCATCATCGTAATGAATCACTGCTGAATGAACACCCATTTCAAGAACATTTTTCCCTACAAAGTTGTTTTTGGGTACACGAGACCATATCAAAGAGTTTAATGCTTCATTACCATTCTGAGTTTCACCATGCAGGCATTTTTTGAGTAACTCATCAGCTTGTAGGTCTTGGATAATAGGAAGAATTAAAGTCTTTATCCATGGTGGAATTGACAAAGATGAAGTTATATTTTTCTTGCTACTATTCCAGTACTTACACCATGTTTTAGTTGTTGTTCTAGGGCAAAATTGGTGTCAATAATCATTATCAGGAAAGCTAGTAAAATGAAAGAGTATAGCATAAACTACTTTTTTCATTTGGTATAAATCTCCTTTATTGGCTCTAATAGCCATACCATAAAAATTTTGCATTGAATTTATAAGTTTTTCTGTCAACTTTCCTTTACCAGAAATAGGTGTTTTTGTTCCTTTGTATTTTTTAACCAAATTACGTAATGGTGTACCCAACCTTTTTTGGACGTGACCAACACATTCCAGTTTTTCTGGTATCACTTTAAACTCATGATAAGGATCAGCAGATAAAACATCGTTAAAAGATGATGTATCTCCATCACCAAGATATTCCGTATAAATCAAATTATTCTTTTGAACAGATCGCTTGAAAATATTCACTGCACCAATAAATTCCATTGCTCCAGAAGATTTATAATGATTAATGGAACAATCATGTCCTACTTTCCAAGAATCAAACTTTGGTGAATGTTTTCTCTTTTCCCAAATTTCACAACCTTTGCAGTGTTTTGAGAGAACTTCTACATCAATACACTTACCACCAGATAATGCAGTAACTACCCCATTCAATGACATGTGCCCACGTTTTTGCCAAGAACCATCAATCGAAACACGTATTTTTGATGGTTCATTGGTATCATCACCATTTTGAAGCTCAGTCGCAGCTTTTTTCATACTATTATTTGCAACTTTTTTGTAAGCTGTCGTAATATCTTGGCTAACTATTTGAAACCCATTCAGTGTCAAACAATTTAAGTTCATGCATTGAGAAAATGATTTCATAGAACTAAATCCACATCCAATTTCTCGAAAACCAATAACTGCACGCATATTTACTTCAAAAGTTTTTTTTTACTTTTTTCTGGTTTCTTTTTTGATAAAACTCTTAGTGAAGTGTAAGTACACGTAGACCAGCCACAAGCTGAGCAGTTCATATTGAGTAAATGAGAAAAACCCATTCTGTGACTTAATTTATCTTCAATTAAAAGAGGAGAATAACAGCACTGACAAACTGTTTTTGAAATCAAACTTTTTAATATGGTAAAATTAATCAAAACGAAATAGTTATCAATTTGTTTATCATCAAAACTTTCAATACTATGGTCAGTAACTAGTTTCTTAGCACTGAGACTAGTTGGAACAAATGATGAAGATGGAGATATTAAAGGCTGAACAGTAGAATAATTTTTATTAGGATGACATCCATTCCATTTTCTTTTAACTTTTCTAAATAAATTTTTTTTACTTGACATCTTATCAAAAAAAAATCAAATAAGCAACAAGAATGTTTGTGCTCTGTTTAATAAGCCTTGTGACTTCTATCAATGCAGTTTAGACCGAGAAAACAAGAGCAATTCTTTCTTGATGACTTTATGCTTTCATCTCAAAATTGCTATTGAAAAAACAAGTCCAAAATCACTTCCAAAACAAGTTAAAAACTTGTTGCTATGAGGTTGCTAGGGAGTTTTATATGATAGTGGGGCTCAAGTAGGTCAAAGTTAAGCTATATATTTAAACAAGTATGTCGAAAGTTTTTTTTAAAAGTCAACTTAAAGGGTCAATCTTTCATAAAATTAAAAAAAAAAAAATCAAAAAAATTTTTTTTTTGTCATTTTTCTTCCTGGTGTACCACCTTAAAGTGAGTGAGTTAAATTGAATTGAGCGAGTGATGATTATAATAATTGGTTTTTAATGAATAAGAGTCTATTATATTAACAAATAACATTATTAAACCGGAATTAGCTCTAAGTTAATTAAATAAAAATAGGCGCTTAGTTACTTGCAAAAAACTAAACTAAGTAATTAATCGAGTGTGAGGTTTTATCAGAAATAAGAGTTTTTTTTTACTTTTTTGATTTTTTAACTTTTAATTCTTGCCGCATAAAAATTATACTATCATTATTAAAATTTAATTTTCAACAAGATAGTGCTAAAATTATTTTTATATCAGTTTCGGTTCAAGCGCTATTTTGTTCGCAACGATAAAAACTATATAAAAAATTTTGAATCCCCGTTAAAGTTGTATAAAAATAGAAAAAAATGGAGTTAAATCGGCATATAATTTTATTCGAATAGAGGAGAAAGTTCTGTAATTGAATCTATTATTATTTTTTTCATAGCCATATCCGTTTAGTTTTTATTTGATAGTTTCGATCACTGTGCGCAATGATATGGTGTGTGGTTTGACCCTGTTTTACTCTATTTAACCAATCTAAAACGGTTTGCTAAGTTTGATAAGAATAATTATGTCTGCTAGGCGTCAGAAACCATTCAATATCCTGCAGATGAAATATGTTTGATTTTTTTAAGATTCAGGTTGCAAAAAAAAAGTTAAAAGTTACATCTTTACCCAAGTGCCTTTTACTAATTAAAACAATTAAAATACACTGTCCTGCCCATCATCCTTTATCATCCTTACAGATAACTTCAACACAGATTTTTTAGGTAAACAATCGTTAAGATAGGAGAAATCTGCAGATTATCCTCTTGCCCCAAAACTGCCTGCTCAGACCAAAAAAAGTTTTTTACTTTCAAAAGAAAAGAAGATAATTAAAAAATAATACCCTAATGTTGATAGAAATTTTATGGCAGTTCTTTGTTTAGTTAAATTTCTTAATATGTTTCATGTAAACAAATCGTTGTTTTTGAACACAATTAAATAATATCTAAAATACGGTATACAGGCACAACTTACGTAAAATGTTTGATAAATTTATAACACATAGACAAATATTGCTTGTTAAAAAAGTTAAGAGATTTCGGACAAAATTTATAATAAAGCAACAAAATTGACATAGAAAATTAAACGACTTTTGCGTTTTGTTATCAATGTGATCTGCCGGATATTAGACCGTCAATCTGTTTAAAAATATGCCATAATCCAAATAGCTGTTTAAAAATATGGCTTATGTCTTAAACAAATATTAATTTTGTTTGTGTCAAGAAGATAAATAAACAATTATGTTAAACCTACTTATATTGGTGTTAGATTTTGGTAAAACATGTGATAAGTATTTATTTCCAGTTTCAGCAATCGACACATGTGCATTTCTTTCTTAGTACCCACATAAAACTTATCTGTTTTTTTCTCTCTGGTTAATGTATAACTATTTCTACCATCAAAATACAATGAAGTAATATTATCAGGACATTTTCTTGAAACTATTTTCATTTTCTTTAAACTATTTTTTTAACTTTATTCTCTCTCTTATTTTACTTTGTTCTGCATTAGTCACAATATCAAAGTTCACCAATACAGATTTGGTAAGAGAGGCTGTATCACAATTGGAAACGCACTTTCTTTAAGCCTCTCTTGCTAGATTTGCTAAGGTTACCTCCATTTATTTACCAGTTTCTGAATTTAAACTGTCTGAACTTGATTTGCCTGCCTCACTCAATCTTTTCAAAACTTGTGTCATATCTGAATTGGCTATTCGATTGTCATTCTCAATTTCATGATCGCATAATTATTCTATGAAATCATCTGAACTGTCGAATTTTTTTTAATTTATTGACTTTTCTCTGTTTTTCAGCAATTTCTCTATTATTTAAAACAAGCTCTCTTTCAATTTTCTAACATTCCTGATAACTTTAACATTGACTTCATCGATGTGCTATATTCGTACGTTCTTTACTTATGTATTGTGCTTGATTTTGATTGACTTAAAGAACCGCTTTTATTCATTATGAAGGTGAGCCAATAATAAACTCTTTTAGAATGAAAGGTAGGAAGAGATTTACTGTTCCACAGTTCTAAATTATCATTTTTAATTATATCAATAACTGTTGCGTTCTGTGCACTTGGCTCTTCTTTGAGATGTACAAAATATCTGACAGCTTGATTGATTGTAGGCAGCTCATTCTTTAATAAAAGATCAGAAAGACCGAATATTTAGTGGGTATTTTCTTTTTGGGTTTTAATATTTGATGTAGTAGGTTAAAAAGCCATCGCAAGATTTGACCCCAAGGAAACACGCATAACCAAAAACTAATAGAAAGGATTTTAAAAATGAGACTTTTGCGTTTATGTTTTTTGAGATTTTTTTTACATTTATTACATTCACTTATATAAAGGCACAATACTACAATTTTCCTTATAAATATTTATGATAAATGTTTTCATCTCAGCCTAATATAATATATTTATAAAAAACAACGTTTAATCAAGGTAAAATACAACGTTGTACCAACTAAAAATGAATCGGTGAATCAACATAAAATAGTATACTTTGCCAACTAAAAATGTAACGTTGTGCCAACGTCGCATTTGTAACCAAAATGATATAAAAACAAATTTGGCCACCGATGTTGTGCCAATGTAACTCGCAACATTTTCCTAGCGTTTTACCAACGGATGTGTGCTAGCTCGAAAATGCCTTCTTTTTAAGAGCGTTAAGTTAAAAAACAACAACATTAAAACACAAGTTTAAGGCTGTAAAACCTGACACGGATTATTTTTCCCGATAAGGCGCTCCTCCTCTGTGGTACAATGTATAATTTTTGTAGTTATACATTTTTTGTAGATTTATTAATGAGTGCGAGCTAGACGCGTGTTATTTAGTAGTTGTTAATAACTGTTGTAATTAACGTCTTATCCCTTTTTTTAAAACAAAGAAATTTAGTTTTTTTAAAAAAACATTAGTTTTTTTTAGCTTTATGAGAGTTCCTTAGAGCTCATTTACACCATATGATGTTGGTTTGCACATTCAATGGTGTTGCACCAACTAACATCAATAGTGGCTAACCCAAATGGAAATCCTTTGTAGTAGTACCAATATTTTTTTTTGGTACAACTACAGAACTAAAATGCTTTAACTAAAAAAAAAATATCATAAATGCAAAATTTATATGATCAAACATTATATCCAAAGTAGTTGCGCTATAGCGCGACTGCTTGTAATTATTAACAAACTGCTTTGTTAGTCATAACTAACAAAAAATGAGGTTTTCCCAACTGCAAACCCAACACAGTTGTACCAACTAACGCAATGATGTTGTCACAAAGATACAGGCTGATAAGGTTATCATTTTTAAATTGAATGTTAAAACGTACGCTTGCTATTGCTTCATGGTTAAAATACCTTTTACTTATGTTTTCAGAAAATAAGCAAAAAATCTTGCACATTTTATATTATATGTTATATTTTTATAAATGCTGTTTTAAAAAGAACAAACAAACTGTTAATTTTTTTTTTCCTTTAGTTTTTTTTTTTCTTTAAATTTACAAATTTTCTGAATATTATCTTGAAACCAGAATTGTTTTAATTGATCTTACTAAAAACTAACTTTTACAAAATAGTTTATTAGCTAACTAAGGTTTATTAACTAAATAAGTTTTATTAGCTAACTAAGGTTTATTAGCTAACTAAGGTTTATTAGCTAACTAAGGTTTAGGTAATAAGATAACTAATTTTTAAAAAAATTAAAGATGAAATTAATTTAAAGATTTAATTTCAGTTTCAGTCAAAAAATTCAAGTTATGTTTATTTAAACGATCAAGTTAGAAATTATCCAACCATTTTAAAATCATAAAAAATCTTGTTGAAAGATTTAAACGTAAATCAATGAAACATTTTGGTATAAATGCTGGTTGAAACTCAATTCCTGTGAGCAAATCCAGGTTTCGCGTTTTTTGTAAAATCAAGACCCAAATTATTTAAATTTACGTAAATCGTTTATACTAATTTTCTAATAATAACTTGCGATAGATAAATAATTTAAAATGTTTGTAATATTAAATAATTGTTTTTAATATATTATAGCAAAATTTGTTATAACTTATCACTATTAAAAACAAAATCGATATTCGAGCACTTATTATATTCGGGTCAGGGTTTTATAATAAACGTGAAACCTGGATATGCTTACTAGAATTTAGTTTAAACCGTAAAGACAGATTTCCACAAGACGAAAATTGCACGAAGCAAATTTTTTCATCGATAAGCATGCGCCGATAAAACATTTCTGTCAAAATTAACAGAAATAATTATCTGCGCGTGCTTTCGTTTTGTGAAAATCCGCCTTAAATGCTAAGACGGAAAGAAGTGGCAAAACATCTCGTTGGCTGCTCCTTGATAGTCGTGTTACTTAATTAACCAATGAAAATTTTCAAATTTTATTAATCCATTTATTTATTTATGACTGTTTACTGAAGCCTATTAAAACTGTGGTCCTAATTTCAATTTTAAAACATTACAACGCCAGGTATAATTTTTTTAAATATTTTATAAACGTGATAAAGGATTACTGCTGCATGAAGCAAATCTATTGCAGCTTAAAATAGTACGTAATATATACATGGTACGTATATTCTCTCAATACATTTGCTCTCGAATTTTATTTATTTTTATTTTACAGGATACATGATGTTAATTCGACAAATAAATAAAATACCCTTTGTAAAAAAAAGATATTTTAACAGTAAGTTATTAACATCTACTGAAATAGATAATAAATCTTATATTTGGTGCTTCTTCGAATCTCATTTTGGTTTACACCGCAAAAACTTTCATTACTTTCATCATTTATACACCAGTTATTGGGATTACTCTAAAGAACATGGTCCAGATCATTGGCAAGAGATATGGGAATTTAAAAATTGTCAATCTCCAATTGATATTATAAAACAAAACATAGAGTATGATAACAGCTTGAAACCTTTAGAATTAATTACAAAACCCATACAAATTAATGCAAGAAATCTTGGTTTCAATATTTCATTTTTAGCTGATAATTTTAAAAGTCTTGTTTTATGTGGAGGACCATTAAAATATAATTATGCATTTCGAGAAATGCACTTTCACTGGGGTGAAGTGCACAAAGGTAAGTGTAATTTAGGTTGCGAGCATACCTTTGATGGTAAACGGTTTGCAGCTGAGTTGCATGTTGTCCATTGGAACACAGATTTGTATGAAACTGATATGCAAGCTATGAGATCTAAAGATGGCCTTACTGTTATTGGTTTATTGATAGATGCTAGTGATTTGTATGAACAAAATAAAGAGTTTAATTTTATAAATGAAACTTTTAGAAAAGTATTGTATCCTAATGAACATACCATAATTAATATATCTCCATACTTTTTGTTTCCATCATGTGTTCAAAATTACTACACATACTCTGGTTCTTTAACTATTCCTCCTTTAAGTGAAAATGTAACATGGGTTTTGTTTCCTGATCCAATTCGTATTTCTTTTAATCAGCTCAGTGATTTAAGTGTTACTCATTCTGTTGAGAAAAACAGCCAACAAAAGGCAAGACATTTGTCTACTGAAGCTGGATCTACAATTATAACAAACAACTTCAGACCAATACAACCTTTGAACAATCGAATTGTGAGATCATCATTTAAAAATTTAATTTAGTTTTTGTGTCAATCATTGTGTTTTTATTTGAAAGTTATAAATACTTGTATTTTCTCATTTATGAAATATATTAATTTTGTGTGTGTAGTTTATTATATGCATAAAGTATTTGCATTACACAGGTGTATAATGCAGATAGTAAATTTTGTGTTACTACTTTTTTATTGTTATTTCTTTATTATTAATATTATATATTTTTTTTTTTTTATGATTTTTTAGAATATTAAATTTTAAAATAAAAAATGACCAAAAATTAAGATTTTTCATGTTAAAAGATTTAAAATCCATCTTTGTTTGGTCATTGTATTAAATCTATTTGTTGATGAAAAAAATTAATATGTATAAACTTGATACTATAAAGAGTATCAAGTAATACCTTGTTTATTGAAGTAAAATTGTTAAAAGAAACAGACTTTTTGCATATTAGGGCTCTAATATATATATATATATATATATATATATATATATATATATATATATATATATATATATATATATATATATATATATATATATATATATATATATATATATATACATATATATATATATATATACATATATATATATATATATATATATATATATATATATATATATATATATATATATATATATATATATATATATATATATATATATATATAATTAATTGTTGACTTGACAATCAATATTGAATATTTTAAGACTATTTTTTTATTAAAGAGAAAATTTTATTTTAATTTAAAAGAATAAAATGTAAATAATAGTGATATATTTATTAGGATTGCTTAAAGTAATTTATAAGGTATTCAATTTTTTTTCTTTGAATTTTATTACTAAAATTATATTTTCTATTTTAGAAGGTCTTCGTTTTGGTCTTGAAGTTGATGAGAAAGTTTTTCGTACAACTACAAATTAAAAGTTTTCTACAAATATAGATTTGTATATTTTTTAAATATAGATACCAAATGTGTATTCAGGAGTTTAGAAAAATAGCATTTAAAATTAGATAATTTAAGAAGCCATTATTATGAAATAATGTTTTTACTATGTTTTGATTGTAACAGTTATGACCTCTTGTCTGTCAAGCAATCAAAAGCTCTTTCTTGATATTTTTATTTCAGTTAATTTTTTTTTTTAATTTGGCATGAAGCTCATTTTGAGAAATTTTTTATTTACAAATATTAAAAAGTTAGGAAAGGTTTGAAATAAAAATAAGTACTACTGTTATTTCTTATCAAATTTACAAAGAGATCACAGGCAGAACACAGCAAATTTGAAAACATTTTGTTTGTACAACTTTAGCAAGGCTTTTACAAATATTAGGTTTTGACTTGATTTAAATTTTATACTTTTTATTAGTTGCTTTCTATATGAATTATATATAATTATAATAATTTTTGATAATAGTTTCGATAATTTGTTTAACCTTTATCTAACCTGTCTTACCTTTCGAACAAAAGAATTGTAACTTTTGACATTTGTTTTAATATTATACAATGAAACACATTGAGAATTTAATGCCTCTCAAAAGAAATTCAAAATATTTCAAGAGAAAATTGCAACAAAATATTAATAAGCTATTTGAATTTTATGGCGTTAACCAAAATTTTTGAAAAATATCTTTCTTTTTTTATTTTTATGTATTCTTAAAGAGAAATTTTTATACTTTTAAAAAATATACTTTTATTTATAAATATATATATATATATATATATATATATATATATATATATATATATATATATATATATATATATATATATATATATATATATATATATATATATATATATATATATATATTCCAACAAATTTGCCCCTAGTCAAATTATTTACCTTAGCAACCATATTTTCAACATTGTAATAGAATAGTATAGTCCAAAATTTAAAGTCTAAAAATGTTTTGCATCAAACTAAAAACCTACTATTTAACCAAACCTTATTAAAAAATTAAATTTGTTTTAGTTTAACATTAAAAAAGTTGAAACTTTAAAAAAAATGTAAAACTAATATGTGAAGTTTGCAAGCTGAATTTAATCGCTTTTTTATTTTTATCTTTAAGAAACGATATCTTGATATATCTTTTTCAGAACAGTCGAAATTTTATCAGGATATTCTAAAGGTAAAATAGAATGATTTGAGCGAAGCTTTATAAATCTCCTTGACTCCTAGGTCCCGTAACCATGAAAACAGTTTGTTTGTTTTTATGTTGCTGTGGGAACTATTCTCATAAGCAAAAATCTTTCTTTCAAATTAATTCTTTTCCTGATGTTGTCATTTTAGTTTTAAAAAAGGTTTTGAAATTTAAGATCTTTTATTGAGATATTCTTTCTTAAAGTCTTTTTATTGATTTAG
This sequence comes from Hydra vulgaris, assembly GCF_038396675.1. Lineage (NCBI taxonomy): Eukaryota > Metazoa > Cnidaria > Hydrozoa > Anthoathecata > Hydridae > Hydra > Hydra vulgaris. The sequence goes on along the minus strand of NC_088924.1, from coordinate 28,295,590 downwards.
TCTCCATGGTAACAGTATCCAAAGCTTTTAATAATTTTTATGCAAGTTAATCACAATAGAGTTCTTTCCTATCTTTCCCTAATACATAATTTCAGTGCTGTTTAAAAGTTTTAATGGTATTAGCGTTAATTTGTAGTTTTTTTTTAATTTTGGTTAACGTCTACTTTAACTTATGTTATACACGCAACAACTTTATCGAATATTTGCCTATTTAAACTGTAAACTGCATGAAAGCTGTTAGTCTGAAGAAAAAAATAAGCTAAAAGGGTTTTAGTCAGACCAAAAGAGGGCGATCTTATAACTGAAAATGCCACTTAACTTATGCAGAAAACAAATTAAAAACATTGTTTCAACTTTTAGATCAGATTTCTGTGAATCGGTAAAGCGGATTGTATTGGAAATTTTCAAAAGATGTTGAGAATTCTATACCAATTAAAAAAATAAATAAAAATCAACAGAGGTGACCGACTAAAAAAGAAAATTGGTTTTTTTGAGACTACATATTTTAACATTACCGTGCGATTATTATCGTGGATTTTTAACTTACGTTACCGAGCGATTATTATCATGGATTTTTTTTTATATCAATTATTAGGAGTTAGATTTTTTAAGAGTTACGTTACAAAAGAATTGCAAAATTATTAATTAAAAGTTTAAACAAGGCAATTTTGAAAAACTGGTGGCACTCTTCTTTAGCGATGTTTCATAACATTCATAAAAGTTATCAATTAGATAACGGTGTTATCTGCAAGACCGCGAGCAACTTTAAAAAATTATTTTAGTATTACAACTTTATTAATACTTATTTGAGTCATTTAAATGTGCTTTAACTAAACATCGTAATTCAAAACTTTAAATGTAAAAACGTAACATTTTACATTCTTTCGCATATATTATTAAAAAGCCTAAGTTTTTAAACTAAGTTTTAGAAAAAACAAAACTTCATCATTTTTTTTTATATATATATATTTCGTCGTTAATAGTATTTACAATGACAATGTACATGAATAAAAACAATATATGACCGGGGCAAAAAGAAGACTATAGTTGCCTTGTCACTAAGCCCCGTAATAAATATACCGTAAATTACAATGCTAATAAAAACCGTAAAAGTTACATATGCTATAAATTATTTTTTTTATTAACGATTAAGTTTACTTTACTTACTAAAAAGACCAACAATAAAAAATAAAAAAAATAAACAGAAACAAGACTTGAGACAAGATTATTTATCATATTTATGTATTTGAATAAACTATCTTAGTAATAAACAATTATTAATACTAAATTATTAATAATAGTACTCTTATTTTAAACGCTTCTGAAGAAATTTAGTTCATTGTCGTTTAGTAAAAGATTTTGCTAAAGTTTAGTTTTAAATTGATTAAGCAAAAAAAGTGTTATAAGATCATTATTTAAAAGTGTGTTCCAGAGTTTAGGTCCTCGGTTTGTGATTGAGTATTAGCAGAATAGTAGGCTTTGGATTGAGTATAGTTATTATTTGAAAATCTTGTGCTGTATATATGATTTATTTTTTTAAATAAAGAGTTGAATAAATATGGTGCCATTTTTTTATCAAGGTTAATCATAAATATAAGAACAAGATAGAGATTTAATTTATAAACATTCAGAATATTAAGTTTACTAAAAAGTATTTTTGAATGAGAGAAGCGATTTTCATTTGTAATAATCCTAACGGCGTCTCTTTGTTTACATAGAAGTTTACTTAGCTTTGTAACATTGGTGCTTCACCAAACAATGTTAGCATAGTTTAGGTAACAGTGTATAAATGAAAAGTATATGTATTTAAGACAAGATTGGTTTAAGAACTGTTTAGCTTTATACAATATACCAATATTTTTAGAAACCTTATTCTCAATAACACTTATATGTTCTCTCCATGTAACATTTTCATCGAGTATTACGCCCAAAAACTTTAAAGATATTTCCCTTTTTATTATATATTTTATCAATAAAAAGATTTGGAAGTTTAAGTGGAATATTTTCTTTTTTATGAACACGATGGAATAATGTGTATTTAGTTTTAGTAATGTTTAAAGATAATTTATTGGCTTTAAACCATTGGGTTAGGTTATCAAGTTCTTTGTTAACTGTTAAAAATAAAATATTAATGTCTTCATGAGAATAAAACAAATTCGTATCATCGGCGAATAAAGTTGTGTTTAAAATATTAGAAAATTTATATAAGTCGTTGACATAAATTAGAAACAAAAGGGGCCCTAGAATTGATCCCTGGGGAACACCGCATGTAATAATCATATTACCCGTTTTACCACCATCGAAAGAAATATATTGCTTCTTATTAGACAAGTAACTTTTAAACCAAGCCAAGTTAGAATTTTTGATGCCATAGAAGTTTGGACAAAAGAATTAAATGATCGACAGTATCAAAGACTTTACTTAGATCTATGAAAACACCTAAAGTATATTTTTTTTCATTGAAACCTTTAAATATATCGTGGACAAGATGTAAGATTGCGTGATCAGTAGAATGACCAGATTTAAAACCAAATTGTTTATTTTACAAAATATTATTTTGGATTAAGAAAGAATAGAGTCTATTATACATAATTCGTTCAAGAACTTTTGAAATACATGTAAGAACAGAGATCGGCCTATAATTAGTAACGTCACTAGGATCGCCTGATTTGAAAATAGGGACCACCCTAGCAATTTTTATTTTTTCTGGAAAAACTCCCTCTTTTAAAGATAAGTTAAAGATACACAAAAGCGGGATTGTAATCAGTTTTATTGAATTTATAATGATGTTACCACTTATATTGTCGACACCTATACTTTTTTTGGGCTTAATCGAAGAAACTGCGCATAGTAATTCTTCTTCAGTTAGATTATCATTAGGCATAATATTAGTTTTATTAGAGACTAAGTATGCATCAAAGTTGATCTTAGAGGATTCAATTTTTGATGCTAAAGACGGACCAATATTATTAAAAATTTATTAAGTGCTTTAGCCACTAATTCTTTTTCTAAAACATAGTTGTCTTTGAATTTAAGAATTTTCGGAAAATTATTTCTCTCTGGATTATTTTTACCAATAACTTCGTTAATTATGCGCCAAGTTTTTTGAGGATCATTTGAATGCTTTTTTAGTTGATCTGAATAATAGTTTTTTTTTTATCTTTTTATAATTGACTCAAAGAGTCATTTGTAGTTTTTATAATTGCTTTCATTACGTAGGGTTTTTTTTTAAAAGAAATTTATTATAAAATCTTTGTTTTATTTTAGAAGATTTAAGGATACCCTTAGTTATCCAAGGATTTGATAACGTTTTTGATTTAACTAATTTTGTAATTTCAGGAAATGCTTTGTTATATTATTTATAATATTCTGATATAAATATATAGTAGGCTTTATCAGCGTTTAGATTTAATAACAAGTCATCCCATTTAACACTTGATAAAAGGTCATGAAAATGGTTAACTGAAGAGTCGTTTATTATTCTTGTTTTTATTTTTTTATATTTTTTACAATCACTTCTATTATATTTTTGAACAACGATGAATATGAGAAAATGATCAGAAATATCTGTTTTAAATATTCCTTTTTATCTTTATATTTATGAAGTCATTGATGATAATTTGATCTATCGAAGTTTCACTTTTGTTGGTTATGCGAGTAGGTTTGTTGATGACAGGAATGTAGCTATTTTCAAAAATGACGTTAAAAAATTGTTTAATGTTTTTATTTGAGTCATAATTTAAAATATTGAGGTTCAGGTCACCAACCATGTAAACAGTTTTTTTTTTAATATAATTATTTTTAATGACGTTTTTAATGTGGTCTTCAAACACTTTAATAAATGTATAATGGTCTGTATAAAGCAAGGGTTATTATATTTTTGGAGGTTTTATTAACGAGTTCAATGTACAATGACTCGTAATCATTAGTGGTTGAACTTAAATCTGACTTAACTTTGTACAATAATGAGTTTTTAATAAGAATACACAAACCCCCGCCTACCTTGCCCGAGGTCCTAATTTGGTGAATCACTTTAAAATTTGGTAAATGGAAATTATAAATGTTCTCGATATTTTTATTATCACACCATGTCTCGCTGAGACAAATAATTTGAAAATTCATATTAACTTTATACAAAAATTGTTTTAATGAATCAAAATTTTTTTGTAGACTTATTATTATTATTATTCTATTTTATTTTGCCGTTTAACAAATTTGACAGTTTTTATAAATTTACAATTAAGTTAATGGCCGGAGCAAGAAGAAGGCATAATTTGTCTTATCGCCAAGCACCGTGTTACAATTTATAATTTTTACAAAGTTGCTTCAAGAATATATAACATAAAAGAAAAATTAAATGAATGTTTACAAAAATATATAATAAATAAAGTAAAATATCGTTTAATACATAATATCATAAATAGATTGAGTAAAAGTAAGAGTTAATATATAAAACTTTATATATATTTTAAGTAAAATATATAAAAGATAAAGTAAAATATCATAACTAGATTAGGTAAAAGTAAAAGTGAATATATAATAACTTTATATATATAAATACGCACAAAAAATAAAATAAAAAGCGAGAAAATGTGATTTTTGATAATGATTATTGTCAAAAAATTTTAACCTTTTTTTTTTTTTTTCTTTTTCTTTTGAATAATTACGAAAATACGAATAATTAACTTGTTTTTCAGTTTTTAAAATATATATCTGATCTATTTTTAAAAGAAAGACTTATAATAATATAAGTCAAAATCTGCGTTTAAAAAAAACTGTTTTGAATCAGTTTTAAACTGATGAAGAGATTTTTTTTTTTCCGGAAACAATGTTTGGGAATCTTTTCCACAAAAGTGGTCCGCGATTCTGAATTGAATAAGAAACTTGTTTAGAATAAGATTTTGGTATAACAAAGTTGTTAGCGGAAAATCTTGTAGCATATTTATGGTGTATTACTTTAAAATAAGTTTCAAATATTTTGGGGGACAGTCCATATTTTGTTTTATACATGAACAGTAGAACAAGATGGATATTAAGTTTGAAAATATTCAGGGCACCAATTACACGTAAAAGAGGTTCACAAGGAACCGCTCTACCAGATCCAAATATGATTCTAACAGCATGTTTTTGCTTGCTATAAAGTTTTTTTTAGCTTAGTGTAATTAGTACTTGCCCACATGATGTTGCCGTAAGTTAAGTAACTATGTATAAAGGAAAAATATAAACTTTTTAGGGACTTAAAATTTAAAAGTGGCTTAACTCTATAGATCATGCCAATGCTTTTTGAAATTTTTTTTTCTATAGAATTTATATGCACTTTCCAAGATAGCTTTTCATCAAAGTTCACACCTAAAAAATTTAAAAATATTTGCCTTTTGATGTTAGTTTTATTCATCAAAAGATTGGGAAGAATAAATGGTATTTCCTTTGTTTTGCTTGGTTTGTGGAAAAGAGAAAATTTAGTTTTTTGAACATTCAAAGACAATTTGTTGCATATAAACCATTCATTTACTTTTTTTAATTCTTCATTTACTACTGTAAAAAGTGTTTCAATATTTTTGTGAGAATAAAAAAGATTTGAGTCATCTGCGAATAAAATAAAATTTAATAGGTTTGATGTTGAAGACAAATCATTTATGTATAGTAAAAAAAGTAAGGGTCCAAGTATAGAACCCTGTGGGACTCCGCAATTTACAGTTTTTTTGGTCGTTTCTAAATTTTCAAATTGTACATATTGTTTTCTGTTTGAAAGGTAACTTTCAAACCAGAGTAAGTTTGTCTCCTTTATTCCGTAATATTCGAGTTTTTTTTATTAGAATGGAGTGATTCACCGTATCAAAAGCTTTCGACAGATCAATGAAAACTCCTAACGTATAATAGTCTTCTTTAAAAGCATTAGATAAGTGATTAACTAACTCTACTATTGCATGATCTGTTGAGTGTCGCTTTTTGAAACCAAATTGCTTACTGTATAACATGTTGTTTTCAGTTAAATGATTATACAGCCTATTGTACACTATACGTTCAAGCAATTTCGAGAAACAAGATAAAACAGATATAGGCCTGTAATTAGAGGGTTCTGACTCATCTCCAGACTTAAATACTGGAGTTACTCTAGGAATTTTTAATTTATCCGGAACTTTACCTGATTTAAGTGACTGATTGAATATATGAAACAAAGATGGTTCAATTATATCATAGACTAATTTTAATATATTAACGCTAACTTTATCCGATCCTGCACTTTTGTTACTTTTTAAGCTTAGTAATGCAGTCCGCAACTCGCGTATATCTAGCTTTGACTCATTCATTTTTTTATTAGAATTTGTTAGATAAGAATCAAATGTTGAAGAAGTTAATGGAATACTTTGCGCTAAATTAGACTTCTAATATTAACTTGAAGAATAGAGAACGAGTCGTTCTCCATTCCTTCAATTATATTTTTTGAATTTACGTTATAATATAATGGGTTAATATTTTTTATTAAATCGTTGTTAAAAAAATTAATATCCGGATCAGATTGTTTTTTTAAAAGTATTGATTTTTTAGTTAGTAATGAATTAAGTTCAAAGTTTTTTAAAGGAGGATCGTCAGCCATTTTAAATAAGAGTAATATTAAAATATAGAATATAGTTTTTAATAGCTGGGTTGCTTATTTTTGAATTCTTTAACAATAAGTTTGTCATAAATAATAATTGAATATTTACCATTCTTTCGGTGTAACTTCATTTCGTCCACTAATTTTTTTCTTATTTCATTTGTTTCGAAAGAGAAATCTTCATTGATGTACGTTCCGGAATCTTTAAGCTTATTAGCAGCATGCAACACTTTAACTTTGTCCTTATAATGAAGTAATTTAACGACTATTGTCCTTGATTTGTTACCATCCTTTTTACCAGTTCTATGAGCTCTTTCTATATTTATATTACTTAGAGAAAGATTGTTTTCAAATAAACTTATTACTTTTTTTTCAGTGTCGTCCCAATTTTCATTTTCGTTTTCGGTAATTCCATCAATTCGCAGATTGTTTCTTCTAAGCCTGTCCCCCAATTGCCTTAACTTTATATTTTCACCTCCACTAAGGCTATTTTTATTATTAATTTTTTTTTCCAGCTCAGTTACTTTTTTTTCTTGAATGTCCTGTGTGACCGTTAAACTTTCTTCTATATCTTTATTTACATTTTCCAAGATTTTCATTCGTTCACATAATATTTTAAATTCGGCTTTTAACTTTCCATTTTCCTTTTCTAACAAATCGCATTTTTCTTTTGAATTATTTGCTATAATCATGTTTTTGTTAGCTTAGTTTACATGAAAATTGCAAAAGTTCTTTTGTTATTTTCTTGAAACAAATATATTTTTTTAGATTTAAAATCTGACCAACAACAAACTGAACTTGTTAGCTCTATTTTCACACTAAATTAATTCGGATTGTGCAAATAAATTCATGGTTAAAATAATAAACAAAAAAATAATACTTTTTTTATGATACGTCAATGAAAAAACCGTAACTTTTGAAGCATTAAAGTGATTTAAATAAATTAATTTTAGTATTAAAGGCATATTTTAAATAAACTTTCATGTGTCTTCTTCAATATTCATTTGCTAAAAGTTGACAAAAAAGAGAATAGAATTTGACTACTTTTTCATTTTCCGCCGTGGAATTGCCCATATATATATATATCGAACGGGGTCGCATTCACTTTTTTAAGGAGTCAAAAAAAAGTTTTGTAATTGCTTTAGTTAAAACCTTGAAAATTTTCTTCTCTTAATACAGTGATCGAAATTTACTTAGCCGCACACAATTTTTATTCGAAATTTTAATTTTTAAGGAAAATTTATTAGGTAAAAAAGAAAATATGATTTTTATTGTATAGCTTAGTTATTAAGTATTTTATTAGTAAAGTATTTATAATAAAAATATATCACATTAAAAATAGAAAAAAAAAAAAAAAAAAAATAAGGAATGCACTTTTCATTTCGTTAGACGCACTTTTAAAAATTAAATAATGAAAAGGAAAAAAATATTTTTTTTAAATTTTAATATTTGGTGGGTCCTCCGTGGTTCTTAATCACTTCAAAAATTCTATTTGGCATTGAATTAATGAGCGATTGGAGTGTCATTGGTTGAATTTCTTGCCAACACCTATTGACTTCACCTCGAAGCTCTTGAATGCTGCTAAATTGTCGTCCATTTTCATAAACCTTTCGAAATAAGATTCCCCAAAGGTTCTCAATTGGATTGAGATCTGGACTATATGCAGGCCATCTCATCACTTCGATGTTTTTGGATTCAAACCATGCCATAGTTTCTCTTGATTTATGAATGGGTGCATTGTCTTGTTGGAAAATGATTTGATCTTCCAAGTTATTTTCCAAAAAATCGATTAAGACATCTTCTAATAAATCTGTATAATTAATGGATTTCATTTTTGTTGATATAAAACATATCGATGTCTTTCCATTGATACAAAATGCTGCCCATGTCATTAATGATCCACCACCAAAATTGCGTGACAAACGAGGTGCATTGTTTTTTCGCAAATCATGCCAGTAATAGCTAAAACCATCTGGTCCATCAAGATTAAACTTCTTTTCGTCAGAAAATACGACATATTTCCACTTTTCTCCAAAATCCATATATTTTCTGGCGAATTCAAGTCGTGCTTCTTTGTGTATTTGCTTTAAACATGGTTTTTTTTAGTGGTTTTCGCCATTTTATATTATCAGATCTTGACAATATTTGTTGAACACGTCTAGGAGTGATTGTCAAACTTAATTCTGATATGATTTGACTTTTGTTTTGTCGCTAATTGTCGAATTTGTTCCACGTTCCTTTTCGTTATCTTGTAGTTTTTACGTACTTTTTGATTGACGCCATACACTGACCCAAGTTTCAAAAAGTTTCTAATCACCTTTTCAGATCGTCCAATTTTTCGTCCAATTTCTCTATTAGATAACCCGGAATCCTTATATGCTTTAATTAAACCTTTTTCATGGTCATTTAAAAATTTTCCATGTGCCATTTTACTAAAAATATGAAACATTGAATTTTAAATTTATGAAAAATATTTTTATAAGTCAATTATGAAATTACTTACAATTTAAATTGATTTTTTCAACACCAAAACTAAAAATTATATCTCAAATATAATAAAACAGAACTGCGTCTATACAAATTTCGCACTCAAATAAATCAAATAACTAAATTTTTTTATATAAAGAAATTATATAAACAATGATATCAATTATCTTTTAATTATCAATTAACAAACAATGGTATAAATATATCACATACAGAAATTTCTTAATAAAACGTTTAATTAAGTCTCTATAATGAAAAATCTGATAAAAATTGTGTGCGGCTAAGAAAATTTCGTTCACTGTATAATAAAAAAAAACCTCTTAGCAAAACAACAACATGTTTTTTGCCAAAAGCTAATAATATAAATAATAGGCGAAATAAACAACTTCTTGTTTGAACCAAACATAGCCAAAAGCTAAGTTTGGTTCAAAGAAGCTATCTTGGAGGATGGGAAGGGAGGAGTTGACGTATCTGTTTTTTTTTTCTTTTTTTGACTAACGACTTTAAAAAAAGACAAAAAAAAAAAGTCCTCGTTTACTGACATTTGCCGAATGCCGCCTATAGGTCCGAACTTGCCGAATAATTTATGAATAAATTTTTGTTGGGGGGTTAGACACCCTCTAGGGACACTATTTTTAACTAACTACAACCTTGCAACATCAATGTGAACACTAATGTTATCAAAATTTCTAACTGATTTAAGTAAAAAAAAACTATCAAAACTGTTAATAACAGTTTTGATAGTTTTTTTTTTACTTCAACACTTTACTTTTTACTATAAAAGTGTTATAAAAAATTATTATAATTATATTATATAATTCACAAGCCCATACGCAGGATTTTTCGTTGGAGGGTGTGAAATTTGAAAAAGTGGACCATTTTTACAACATATCAAATATGTTGCTTCCAAAATGCACAAATATAAACTTTATAATGACCCACAAGCTTAATAAGCACCAACACTGAATTTGTGTGAAGTCAAATAATTTCAGTCAAACAGCTTCATACTTGCTCTCGAATATGTATGGAGCATGCGCAATGCACTAGCACTATGTTCGCATTCGCAACTGGTCGCTGGGATTGAACAATAAATTTTTAGAAGAGTGAAAATGTTTGGGAATAACTCTTCGTCGCATTCTTTTAATACTTGCGCTGCAGTTAAAGGACATTCTTCCGGATGTTTGTTTTGGAAACGATGCTTCCATCGAACCAACTCTTGGGGAAACAAATCAGCAGATGGTAAGTCTTCTGCATAAAATTCGACAACATTTTGAAGATATGCTCCTCCCTCTTCACAGAGAGTAGATGGTACAAGCCCCAACGGTTTAGAGGAGAGGATGGAAAGGTCAGAAAATTGACTCTCCAACTCTGAGCTTATGTGGTTAAGGAATGGAATGGCGAGATTTCGTCGATAATACTCCTCAGGATTAATCGCAGGAGCATTGTTGCGCATTATTTGACGTCCAACAGTCCTTGGCTTTGTTGGTTGGGTGTTGACAGAACGTGCCATTCGTTCGGCTTGGGTGTAGACACACGAAAATTTTTCGTTCATGTTTCTTAAAATGTCTTTATAAACAGATTTCACCTCAGCAATTTCATGGTATAACATAATAATATCCACAGTGCGGCCTTGTAATTTCACAGTTATTCCTTCCAAATGTGACAGGAATTGGTACATAGTCAAGAAACTTATAATAAAGTCAAAAGACGTAAGACTTGTCAGCTGTGAATTGGCATTGTCTCTGGATGTTTTATCCCATGTAACATTTGTGAAATCTTCTCCGCATGCATCTTTGTTCGCACCATACGCAAAATATTCTAGAGCGATAATTACGTAGCAGTATGCTTGATAAAAATTTCTGTATGAGTCATGCCGTGAAGACCACTTTGTTCTACATAGGTCAATGGGACTTTTTCTGGGTTTGGAAATGTCTGGTAATGCCTTCATGATGATTGATTGCAGAAGACTCTCGCGCTTTGGACTGGCTAGGAAAAACAGACAACAGTTCATCAGTTTGGCAATGGTATTTCTTGTATTTGGAAGAAAACACGAATGGGCTATAACAAAATTAAGGCAATGTCCACTGCAGTAGACATATACAGCGTTTAGAGACTCATTCTTTATCTTTCTCTGAACACCTACATTATCACTGGACCTATTTGCAGCTCCATCGTATCCTTTACCACGAATGTTTTTTAAATCAAGATTGACGTCTTGCAGAAATTGAATCATGATGACTTCTCCGGTGATTCTTGGAACATGGAAAAAAGATAAAAATTTTTCACGAATGTCTTTGTTTTGATCAACAAATCTAATGCAAAATGCAAGTTCCTCACGATTAAGGCTAGTCACCTCGTCTGCAAGAATACTGTAGAACGTAACAGCTTTTATTTCTTTAACCAAGTCACTACGGATGATATCGTATCCAATAATTGTTATAATTTTGTTTTGAATACGCGGAGAGGTGTATTTCGCATTTCGATTACTGATACCAATATGGGAAAGATGCTGATGTAGGATTTCATCATGTTTCGCAATAATTTGGAGCGCTACCAAAAAGTTACCCGGGTTGTATTTTATACCCGCAGAAAAGGATTGCCTCAGCTATTGTTTTTACAATGTGTCGATTCCTTTCTATGTTAATCTTTCTTTCTACATCAAAATGAGTATCAATGTTTTCATTTGGCTTTTTGATTGAATTACAAAACGTCTCTGACAAAATCATTGCATCGCGGTGGCTTATTTTTGTTTGATGCTGTTTTGCCTTCTCGTCTAACTTATGAAACGCGGTAATTACCATTTAAATGGTTTATTTACAAATATTCCCAAATTCTGTCTTTTGGAGATAGGAATCATTACCGAACAATGGATACAGTATGCGTCATTCAATAATGGACTGTAGACCATCCATTTGTAATTCGTCATGTATCTTGCCTTGAATTGACGCTGACATTTGTGAAGAAATTGTGACGGAATAATATATTCTATAGGTGGCTTGAAGTGATTATTTAAGAGAAAGAACTTTTGACTATCATCGAGTGTCCTCATCGCCATACTCAATTTTTCATAATTCATTGTAGCATTCAATATTTTACCAACATCATTGGTGAAAGCGAGAGGTTCAGAATCTGATTGCTTGGTAGTACGAGATATTTTAGCGGGAGGACTATCAATAGAATTATGTTGTTTAGAAATTGCGGTATTAGTATTTGGTGCGTTTTCATTTAGAGATTGATTATGATTTTCAGTTTGTTTTTTTGTACACCATCCATCTAAAGATTGACAAGTCTTAGCTGCTGATATTCGTTTTCTTTCATTTTGCTCTTTACGCCCCATAGTATATGAAGAGTGACTGAGTATGGTCGATTTCTCATAATAATAACTATGTAAATTTTTTAAAAAATGAAATTATTAAAAAATTAAAAAAAATATGAAATTATTAAAAAATTAAAAAAAATATATCATATACTAATAATAGCAAAGTAAATATAAAAATAAAAATATATTATCAGATAAAAATTTGTGCAACACCAGTAATTTTTGAAAAAATGTGGATGTACAGGATATATATATATCATACACAATAACGTAAAAAACAATTTAAAGCAACATAAAATATTAGTTATCATTGTATCTAACAATAACATACATAATAATAAACAATATTTGCAATAATAAACAATGAAAATATACGGAATAAAAAAAAAAAAAGGACATCTTACTATATTGGATGAGAAATAATTGATGTGGTAATCGAAACGTATAATATTAAAAGTGTAATATATAAAGAGAACTTAAAGAAAACAAATTAATTAATCTACGATAGCACCTGGTTGCGGTAATAAGCAAACGCGAAACTAAAAACAAAATTGTTGTCACGAAAAATCGTACGAACGTTAATGAAGACATTACAGTGTTCATAACGACAAGACTTAGCGACGTCAAAAGTGTATAGAATAGAAAAATCTAATAGAATAGAAAAATCTAATCAATATGAAACGAAAAACGTATGCTGTATGCAGTTAAAGGTGCAATTTTTCCTATGAAAAATTTAATATTATATAAAATGTGGACCTTTCGAAAATTAAGGGAGGGGGTGGTGCGTACGCACCCTACGCACCCCCTTCTCCTCCCAGCGTACGGGCCTGATTCATATCGAAAAAACTATATGAACTATATGAGCTCTTCTACTTAAGTGGGCGCCTGTGAGCCAAAGCCCACTTAAAAGTTTACAGCCGTTTTACGTCTGGTACTGATAGATAGCCTTGAGATTACTGGACGTAGAAGGAGATAACAAAAAAGCGACTACGCCTTAAACCTCTATCCGTTGTCGGGCCATTCCACCGTTACTTACGGGACATTTTGATTTTTGTAATGTCACATTTTTATATATATTTTTTATTTTAACAGTTGACATGTTTATGAATCATCCCAAAATCATTTATTTGTTTTCCTGTATATTGAAACTTCGTTCAATTATTATAAGTTTAGGAATTATAGTCAATTATATGCAGTGTTACTAACGGGACACAAAAAACCATTGCATTAAACCTCTTGTTTTCAGTTGAGTATTTCAAGCCAAATACTTAACCTACATAAACTGGTTTCTAAAGTTAAATTAAGTTCCGTAAACCAAGGTTACTTTGAATAGCGGGGTAACTTTGAATACAAATCTTTTTTTTTTCAAGTTCTAATTATGACAAGAATTTATATGAAATTGTGCAAACCTCAAACATCAAAGTATTAAAGATAGTTTATATTTTGATTATTTAAAGTTTTACTTTGTTTGTTGGTTGTTATTGTTTCTTAAAAAATGAATTAAATATTTCGGATATTTTTCTCGAAAAAATTAGTCAGAATACATTGCAGACTGCCTCAGCTAATGTAGCAGATTGTTGTCTAAGTTGCATATTTTTTGTTTATGAATTTATTAAGCATATCAAATCTTAAGAAGTTTGTCGCCTACTATAGTTATGCTCCATTGGTAAAGCATAGCATACTTTATTGTATATATTTTTTCGTAAACGGGTAACTTTAAACAACGTTCAAAGTAACTCCATTGCATAAATAACCAGAAACATGAAACAACTTAAAAATTTCCTTTGTCACACATGTATTATATATAATATATTAGGTATCGTACACAATATTATTGTGATTAAAAAATACAATATTATGCTTACAGACATTAAGTCACACATACACACATTATTTCTGTTTGTGTTTATATGTGTGTATGCGTGTATTCATCGCATTTATATATATATATATATATATATATATATATATATATATATATATATATATATATATATATATATATATATATATATATATATATATATATATATATATATATATAAATGTATTTGTGTGTGTGTATATATATATAATAACATCTTTGCTTCTGACAAGGCTGCAAGCAACCACTATTAGAGTTGGAAATATTGGGAGAGAAAAGATGAAGATTGTAGAGCCAGATAATGATTGACTTAAAAGATAGCAATTTATATGAATCAGAAAAGCAAGATAAAGGAGGCGAATTCCAAAGAACTGATATTCGAGGAAAAAAACCTGACAAATAAGAGTATTTGGAGCACTAAGGAACAGACACAGATAAAGGATGGGACTTGATTGAATGACGAGTAACACGAGAATGAATTTTAGTCGATGGCACAAGAGATGCTAGCTCTTTAAAGCAGTGTCTGTTATAGTATTTGTAGAAAAGAGAATCATTATTACAACGATGTGATAATGGTTGGAGGTTGGCTGCAACAGCAGGTCCAACTATATTTACAATGCGTTTCTGCACCTTGTCTAAAAGAATAAGGGCATCATTAGAAGATCCGCCCAAGATATGGCAACAGTATTCCATATAAGGCCAGATTTGAGATTTATAGAGATAGAGAATAGAATCTGGAGTAAGAAAGTGTCAAGCTTGATAAAAAGATGCAACCTTAGCAGATGCTAATTTTGCAACGAATTTGATGTATGGTTTCCAAGAAAGATTGGAAGAAAGATTTAATTCTAGAAGATGAGGGTAGATGACTCATCGAGTACATTACCATGAAAATATAGGAAGATCTAAATTGCTTACTTAGAAGTGTGAATATTTGGAAGATCGTTTATGTAAATTAAAAAGAGTATAGGACCAAGGATTGAATCTTGAGAAGTCCCTTAAGTTACAGAATATGAAGAAGAGTACTGTCCATCGAGGACAACTTTTATACTACAATTGGAAAGGAAGGATTTAATTATCTTAAAGATGTTACCAGATACACCGTAGGAAGAAAGCATATGAAGAAGACCAGCATGCCAAACTTTATCAATAGCTTTAGAAATGTCAAGAGCGATGGTCTTAACCTCTTCACTTTCATCTAATGCACAATAAAATCTATCGGTTATTACTGTTAGCAAATCAGCTGTAGAACGAGAAGATCGAAATTCGTATTGTTAATCAGAAAGTAAGTTATTAGATTCAAGATGAAAGATTAAGTGCTTGTTAATTAAAAAAACCCTGCTTATAATAAGAAGAATACTAATGGGAGCTAGTTAGACGAATCAGATTGCACTCCAAGATGTTTCTAAATAGGAATAACAGATGCTGCTTTCCAGCAGGCTGGAAAACAAGATTCCGATAAGCACTTGTTAAATAGTTTGGAAAGTATAGACGACAGCTCTGGAGAACACTTCTACAAAACTATAACAAGTATGTTGTCCGGACCACAAGCTGTAGAAGAGTCTAAGCAGGAAATCACTTTAGATACAGAAGCTGGAGTGATGCAAATGTCAAGCGATGGATTAACCTGCTTGACGGTTAAATTAGTGGAATCAAGAGATGATATTGATAAAAAGCAAACAATTCAGCATTGTCTTTAGATGAGTTGACAAAGTCTGAAATATACAAGAGAGGTGGAACTACAGATTTGCCCTTATTATTGATACTATTAAAGATTCTCCAGTAGTCACGAGTGCCTAATTTTTGTGATGAAATACGAGATTTCATGATCTGAGAATAGCAGGCTTTGGCGTTGGATAAAACCTTTTTACAAGGGTTTCTAGCAGTAATGAACAGACGTTTGTTTTCTAGAGAATTTTTTTGCTGACAAATATGGAAGTAACGGTTTCGGTTGGCAATTGCAGCAGCACAATGTAAGAAAAACCATGGAGAAGAGTGAGGTTTGACCTGGAATCGTTGAGAGGGAATAAAAGATTCTATGGCAGCTTAAATCCATGAAGTTATGTAAGTAGCACATTTGTTAGCAGGAAGACAAAAGATTTCTACCCAAGGGCCATCACGAAGAAAATTACGGAAAGAGTTCCAGTCAGCTTTAGGGAGGCTGTAAGAGGTACGATGATAGCGGGATTCAGATGATTAAGAAGAATGAGATAATAGTTTTAGAGAGATCATACCGTGATCAGAAACACCAAAGGATGAATTTAGTGAAACTGAGCACTGACGAGTAGAGAAAGTAAATTATTCGGGTTGCATGGAAAGCGAGTTGGAAAGTTGACTATTTGGGTTAGGGGTTGAGAAAGACAAAAGTTGTGGGCTTTACTGCATGCAGAGTCACTGACACTTGAGTCAAGCCATTCAGTGTGATGAGCATTAAAGTCACCAACAACAACAATTTGGCTGAAAGAATAAAGAGAGTTTAGTCAATTTGATTAGAAATAATAACAAAAAGAGTGCAGTTTTGAGATGAAGGAGAGCGATATAATTCAAAGAAAAAAGCAATGTAGGGTGAAGTAGTGCTAAACAAAAGCACATAAAAGAATAGCCTGTGGATTCAAACCCATTCTCCCGAAAAATAGGTGAAATCTTACGAATTTAAATGCTCAGGCCAAGCATATGACTATTGGAGTCTTTACGAATTCAAGGAAGATAACCATCAACACTAAGAATACAAGATGAGACAGCTGAACTCAAATTAGTCTCACAAAGAGCAAGTAGATCTGGTGAACTTTGCAAGAGATAAGACAAAACAGAAAAAAGTTACAATGAAGACCACGAATATTAGTGAATGATAGGTTTAGAGAACTTGGTGATGACGATGGTTTTTTGTGCTTTATAGTTTTTGGTACTTTATTCATTTTTAAATTTTTTAAAGAACCTGATTAAAAGCATAGACAGTACTTAGTACACTGTTTAATAGCCCAAGCAATTGCCTCATTACCATTAATAAACTCTAAGCCGAAACAAAGGGCTTAAAATGTGGACTTGACAATGCACACTAAAAGTACAAACAGGTACAACATTCATGCGCAACATGGCACTGTTATTACTTTGGTATTTTTTAGCTGTTGATGGAATCAGCCTCTCTGAGAGCTACCACAGAGTTTAGGAAACCTAACTGCCATCCAGCTTTAGAACCGTAAAACTGAGTTTTAGAGCTGTACCCTCATTCGGAGATAATAGAATGAGTTGCCTAGTCATAAAAGCAGAGACACAAGTAAAACCCATGCATTGAGTCAAAAAGTTCCAGCATTCATAATTCTAAACCGGAAACAATGTATTAAAAATACGTCTGCACCAGCCTAATAGATGAATATATGTATATATATATATATATATATATATATATATATATATATATATATATATATATATATATATATATATATATATATATATATATATATATATATATACATATATTCAGACGTATTTCATCTTGTCAAGTCATCTTATCAAAATTACATACAATATATGTGTGTACAGTCAATATTGTGTTGAATTAAATTTGTTGAAAGTACTGTTCCTCATCTTTAAATTTGTTTTTCTGTAGCGTTTCATAGTAGTTCTATTCTACTTTTATGCGAAAAAAATTGATAAAAGGCAGTATATAAATTACATTGAGTGCCAGTTTACAAATTTTATGGTAACAATAAACATTATTAGATAAAAACGTTAATAGATGTTAATTGGGTGCAAGTTACCACTTTGTATAATAAACTTCAAAAACTTAATACGAAAACACATGGAAAATCCATAGTTTTACAAATATGCAAAATATAGCAACTGTACAACATGTTATGTTGCGTCAATAATGTTTAGTGCCTCTGGTCAAACTGTCTCTGATTATGTTTATAAAGGTGACCATTTATGCACAACAAGAACCGAAGTGGACCACCTAATGCATATATAATAAAAAATATAATCAAAGTAAGGACGGTTTGATCCTATTCACTTTTTTGAATGGTTTGTTATTGGTTGTTTTTTTGTCAAATTGTAGGAACATTCCTATTAGTTATAATCGAAGCCATCTTTGCAGTGAAAAAGTACTTAAATTTACAAAATAAAATAGTATCTTGTTAAGAAGAAAACAGTATCTGGTAACTCTACCCATTTATTGCAATCTCTTGATGTAGTATTTTATGGATCTCTTGAAAAATATTGGAGTAAAATACTTGATCAATTGAAAACCTCTTGTTTAAAAAAAGCACAGACAATTACATAAAATATATCTCCTTTGTTCTTTATTTACTTAAAATCATTATATTTGTCAAACCAAAAGGTAATCAGCAACTTAATAGCTTAGTGGTTTTGAAAGAAATATGGGATTTACCCATTAGATATAAATATCATCTTCAATCATTTGCCGGATGGTAGTTATAACTTTAGTACGCCGAGCAGTAATTAATGTACTTTAACAATTTTTTCAAGTTGATGTCAAGGAAAAAGCAGGCTCAAAAGAAGAAAAAAAACTACATTTGACCTTGTTAAAAATATTTCTTTTGATAATTTTGTCGTAAAATGTAAAGATGTTCCTCTTGCATAGTCTGTTATTCTGCGTAAAATTGTTCAAAAGATTGTTTTAGCTAATTATTTATATATCTTAAATCAAATTAGTTATCGTTACTTACGGGGACAGTTTTACGCTTTTATCAAAATGTAGTATAGCTACCATTTATATAGAAAGTATGACACATGACTTTAAGTTGAAATTTAAAACAAAAAAATAACAAAAATAAAATTATTATTCAAAATTTAAAATTTTAAAACATATGGCAACCCAATGATTACTTGGTTTTTGTTTGAATTTATTTATTCATTTTCTCGAAATAACTCACTTGAGCATAGAATTCCCCTGTCACGGAACCGGTCTCATACTGTAGCTTCTTCCTAATAGCTCTGTAACCAACCGAAAAACAGTTAGAACCTAAAATATATTAGATACTACACTTGATCTTAGCTATAAAGCCAAGTAGTAATTGAAAAATTATGTTGATATTTTAAACATCAAAATTGCTAGAAGTATAGGAATATTATGCTAACTAAGAAGTGGTTAAATAAACATTGTTTAATTCAAACATATTATTCATTTATTAACTACCATGTTAACAATGCAAATATTGCTTGGGAGTAAGTATATTAGAATCTCTTCATCGTCAATAAAAACAGAATGCATATTCTCATAAACTTTAAAAACCGTATAATTTGTGCCACGCCTAGGCGTGGCACAAATTATACGGTAAGTATAACGGTAAATATTAAGCTAACATACAGTCTCTTGCAAAAGTTTAGAATCACGTAAGTATTTTTTAGGTAAATCCATAAATTATTGAAAATGACATACACAAAGCTAAGATTTAATTTATGTTATATACATACATGTGTATGTATATAACCTAAATAAACTTGCTTTTTTTTTTTTCTTTTAAGTGAGTATTAATTTTACTTTTATTTTAAAACTTAAAAGAAAAAAAAAGCAAGTATAATCTACGAAATGAAAATTTTATCCGACAACCGTTTTCGTCTAATAATTTTTGTAATTCTTATTTTTTTTTATTATTATTTTTTTTTGATGAGGCTTTTTATGGAATGATTGACGCCCGCAACATTTTTAGCAAGGGAGATAAATAGGGATCTCAAATTTCTGAATAGGAGCTTTTTTCATAACGTGCCAATTCCCAACAATCAAAAAAAAATCTTTAAGAAGTTTTCAAGTGTTTTTTTTATTAGTTAAGGTATACTAATACATCAATTTTAAACATAGTTTTAATAGATCACTACTTACTATATGAATCGTTATTTTTTAAAAGGGCGGAGTTGCTCAATACCTATTTTTGAGAAAAATAAAAAAACTCATATCTTTTTCTGATAAATATATAGGACTTTTGTAATGTATTTCTAAAATATGACTGCAAGATTAACATCTTAGTACACTTTGATAATTTATATAACTTTTTGTTAGTTAAAAATTAATATTTTAAATTTCAAAAAGTTGCCTTTTTAAAAAATATCAAAATTTTTAGAAAGGACAATAAATTGAAACTCTTATGGTAGAACCACAACTTTAAAACAATGCTTTAACACGTCAGAAATCAATATAACACATAAAATTAAAGTAATGACTAAAATTGCTACGAGTAAGCATTAAGTCCAAGCTTTCCGAGTCCAAGCCTTTTATTCCGAGTCTTCATTTATCTGGAAATAAACTCAGGGTACTTAGGTGGAACTTTATTTTTTTATTTTTTTGTGGTTGGTGTATGTTAGTCCTGTTAAACGATTTGTTTGATTTTGTTATGCTTGAACTCACTTTCTTTTCCTCGGACTGGGAAATCATGATCCTCCATGACAAAACTATTTACGATATTTAAAAAAAAAAGCAACTACTGTTCGAAACTTGACAGTAACAACTGTGGCAAATAGTTGATTTTTAAGCCACAGAAAAAACTTGACGATAGCTTTGAACCAATTTATTGTGCGCTCGCACAACTGAATTGTAAAGCCTAAAATAGCTTCAAATTAATAAAAATGATACAATAGCGTAAAATGCCATATATGAGCTTTTTATAACGTTCTTAACTTCTTATTCTTGATTTTTTGAGCAATCATTGCAACAGCCAGCTTAAAACGCATTTTGAATCTACGATGTATTAACCGGGATTTTCTATAATATATTGATGTCAAATTTGCGGTTGATGTAAAACTTTGATCTAACAATAATTTTTTGATTTGAGAAATTTTTTATGGACAAATGCTGTTTCAAATTATTTCACACAAACAAATTTCTTGGTAAAAACTGACAAACATTTTTCACTATTTTTGTATTGGTTTGATAGTGTACATAAATACTATTAAATGTTTTACATTAAAGGCTAAAAAATTAACAATTGTTTTGTTTAATGTTTTTAGCTATTTTCTAAGGATTTCTATTAACATTTTAAAGTCTAAAGGAACTTTATAGGAGGATTGATATGTACTGTGTACAAAAGTACACATAAAATAATTTGCAAAAACTACTAAATTTTTTAAATAACTTTTTCTTGCCAATCAAGAAGATATAATCTAGTATGTTATTTTTATAACAAGAAATACAATTTTAAACAATATCTATATGCTTGTGTTCAAAGGGGATAAAATCTACAAATAAAATCCGGAGAATTGTTGTAATTAATGTTATATTTCCTTTTTAAAACGAATTCATCATCAATATCATCTCTTGATTCCACTAGTCACGTTCTACCTGATATTGCCGACAAATAGGTTGACATTCGTATCACTCCAGCTTCTGTATCTAAAGTGATTTCCTGCTTAGACTCTTCTACAGTTTGTGGCCCTTGTGTACCTGTTGTAATCTTGCAGAAGTGTTCTCCGGAGCTGTCGTCTATACTTGCAAAACTATTTAACAAGTGCTTATCGGAGTTTTGTTTTCCGGCATGCTGGAAAGCGGCATCTGTTATCCCTATTTTCAAAAATTCTGGAGAGAAATCTGACTCGTCCGACTACCGTCTTATTAGTCTTCTTCCTATTATATGCAAGGTTTTTGAATCTTTAATTAACAAACACTTAATCTCTCATCTTAAATCTAATAACTTACTTTCTGATCATCAATATGGATTTCGACATTCTCGTTCTACAACCAATTTGCTAACAGTAATAACCGATAGGTTTTATCGTGCATTAGATAGAGGTAGAAAGGTTAAGGCTATCCCTCTTGACATTTCTAAAGCTTTTGATAAAGTTTGGCATGGTGGTCTTCTTCATAAGCTTTCTTCTTACGCTGTATCAGGTAACATATTTAAGATTATTAAGTCCTTCCCTTCCAGTCGTAGTATAAAAGTTGCCCTCGATGGACAGCATTCTTCTTCATATTCTGCAACTTCAGGGTTTCCTCAAAGTTCTATCCTTGGCCCTACACTTCTATTAATTTATATTAACAATCTTCCAGATATTCTCACATCTAAGGTGGCATTGTTCGCCAACTACCATTTATTCTTGTTATAATAAGAAACCAACACTTTCTGGTTGTGAGGAGGGGACATTTGAACTTGAAAAGAATCTCCTTTCTACTACAGCATATGGCTTACAGTGGCTGGTGAGCTTTAGTTTAGATAAAACCCAATTTTTTTCAGCCAACCGTTACCGCAATAATTTAGATCTTCTTATATTTATTAATGGTGATGTACTCGACGAGTCATCTACCCTTCATCTTCTAGGATTAACTCTTACATCTAATTTCTCTTGGAAATCATATATCAAATCCGTTGCAAAATTAGCATTTGCTAAGGTGGCATCTCTTTATCGTGCTCGCCACTCTCTTACTCAGATTATACTCTTTATCTTTATAAATCTCAAATCCGTCCTTGTATGGAATACTGTTGCCATATCTATATGGAAGCAGCCTGTTGCTATATTATTAGGGAGCAGCCGTGGCGTAGTAATAGTGCACTTGCCTCAGAAACAAAGGATCCGTGGTTCAAACACCACCTCTGGGCAAGTTTTTCGACATCGGTTAGGAAGGAGGCGTGAATTTCCAATTAAATGCTCATCCGCGGAGCTCTGTGGCAAGACCGTAGAGACTTCTTGGGGCACCTAAATTATGTTAAAAAAAAAAAGTTCTGGGACGGATCTTTCAATGATGTCCTTTCTCTTTTAGACAAGGTGCAAAAATGGATTGTAAACTTAGTTGGACCTGCTATTGCAGCTAATCTCCAACTATTATCACATCGTCGTAATAATGCTTCTCTTTCTCTTTTCTACAAACACTATAATGGGCACTGCTTTAAAGAGCTAGTGTCTCTTGTGCCATCTACTAAAACTCATTCTCGTGTTACTCATCATTCAATTAAGTCTCATCCTTTTTCTGTGACTGTTCATAAGTGCTCCAAAAACTTATTCATCTAGTTTTTTTCCTCCAACATCAGTTCTTTGGAATTTAAAATGTTTGAATTAACTACTTTTGAATTAACTACGTCATTACACATTTTATTTTTACAAGTCACCTGTGGTATTTTGACAAAAACTCACACCGTGTTTCATAGTCGATAATACACACTGCTATATGATCCGTTTAACAACTTTTTTTCGGACTAACAATCATCTCTTGAAAACATAAATTTAAAACTTAGTCTACGTTTACAGTCATTGATGATCCATTTTCATTTAGTTTTGCCCACTTCAGTATTTTTATTATTTTCGTGATTTTTATCAAAATACTTTTATGTTTATTAAGGGGTATACTTCCCCATTTTTAAATATTGACAATTAATAACAACTTTTGACATAAAATGATTAACCATAGCATAAATGTAGAAAATTAAAAAAAAATTAAAAAAATTGGTCAACGGTTGCTGTAGTAACTGTAAAAAACCCCAAAAATAAGCAAAAAATAAGATTTGCGCTGGCCAAGTTTTAGCAAAAACTAATAGAAAAAGGCTGAATGAAACTTTGGAAACACAATTAGAATAGGTTAATGAGTGTTTTAAACAGAACAGATTTTTTAAAAAAAGGTTCTGGGCCTGAAGACTTGTGCTCTAAAGTTGACAATAGAAAAAAGTACATTTTTTGAAAAATTAAATTAGCCATACTGTTTTATTCATAAGTATTTAAAAATTCTGTTCCGTTTAAAACACAGCTTTTATAAAAAGGAAAATTTGTTGAAAATTTCAGATAAAACGCTGAAGCGGTTCTCTTGGAATTTTGGCCGGCATATTGAAAAACCTCAAACTGAGAAAATGCATAAAAACTGAAAATAAAAGAATAAAGATCTACAAATATACGTAACATTATATATTGGACTATATTTTACTTTCTTTTTCAGAGGTTTTGTCACTTTTCTTCAGTTGTTTAGCCCTTAACTTTTGACGATGCAACTTGTTATCGGGTTTTAGTTTATAGATCGACCATTTAATGTGTGTTTTATTTATGTCGTTAGAACCGTTTAGTGTATAAAAACCTGGAACCATGTTCAGTTTTTCATATATTAGGATTGAAGACTTCATCCCAATGTTAAAATTGGCAACAGCATCATAAACACCAAACTTCAGCAAAGTCAGCGAGACATATTTTGTTTTTGGTATGCGATCCCAAATTTTCCCATGGAAAGACTCATTTGCATTTTGCGTTTTACCGTGCAGACATTTTTTAAGCTCATCTTCGTTTGTGAGCTCTTCAAACACAGGACTGATCTTGTATACAACCTCTAAAGGTTGACCAGGTCCTGGCTTGTAGGTGTTAGTGCTATTTGCTTTGTCTCTGTTAAATTTACACCAACCACTTGCACCTGTTGGACAATGTGGATAGTGCCAATTATTTTCTTTTGATGATGCAACGTGAAAAAGGGTAGCAAGCACTGCTGATTACATGGCATCTAAATTCCCAGTATTCTGTCTAATTGCCACACCAAAGAAGTTTTGCAGTCGATCAATTGTTGCATCTGTCAATCGACCACGACCGCCCAGTCCCCTAACTTTTTTTCTCAATTTCCGGAGTCTGGTTCCAACACGCTTCTGATAGTGTCCAACACATTCTAATTTATTTACTTTAATATTAGGATAAACATCCTTGACACTATTGTAACTTTTGCTATCTCCATCACCTAAAAAATTAATGTACTGCAACTTATGTTTATTAATTGATCGCTGGAAAATACGACTGGCTCCTTTACACTCCATTCCACCTGCAGAACCAACAAAATTCATTTTACAAATGTGGGAATTTCTCCACTCAGAATAAGCAGTAGGATCTTTTTTAGAAAGTTTTTGATTTAAGGAGCACCCTCTGCATATTCGGCTCATCACCTCAACATCTAAAACTTTTCCACTGTCTATTAAGAGTGCTGCAAATACACCATTCAATGATGAAAATCCCCTACGCCATGTGCCATCACATGATACACCAACACCAAGAATCTCATTAATGTCTCGACACTGTAGTCTTATATCAGATACAGCATCAGTCATTGTTTCCTGTGCAACTTTCTCAGTAATATTAGTAATTTTCAAAACAAGTTTGTCATAGTTTTTTGGCGTCATTGGTTTTGGCATGTTCATGAGGGTTGTAAACCGTTCAATTCCGGAATGTCTTAATCCAAGAGTCCTCATTGTATATACTGTTCGATTGTTTATATCAAAGTTTCCTTTTTTATTAATCAACTTAGAAGTGTAAAAATCATTTTGATATTTACACTTTAAACAAATAATAGAAAGTTCACATGCAAGTCCTTGCTTTTTGCTTTTGTTTTCAATGATTGCTAAAGTCGTTTGGAAACAAGTTGGACAGCTCAAAACGCTAATAACATCAGACAAAATCGAACAATCAATAATTTTATATCCTGTCAGAACTTTGTTTTTAGTATTGGTATATTTTTTTGATGTTGAGCTAATGACTGCCTCAACTTTGCGAAGAGCTTGGCGTATCGAAGATGTCAGTTTGACTATTTACAGGTAACTCGATATTTACACTTAAAGATGGAAAATTTACATTATTTACACTCACACTGCTACGTAAAACTTTTTTAATAAAAATCTTCTTTCTTTTGCCTGCTCGCTTAGTTCTTAATTTAATTCAATCAGCTTTAACCATGTTTGAAAACTAAAAAGTATACAATTTCTGGCAAGAAAATGCGACAAAAAATGAGCTACTAATCAACAAAAACGAACTTAAGTCTTGATATACCAAAAATAAATTGTTAACAAGTCTAACAAGAAGTCAAAAATGCTTTTAACTTGTGAAATCAATACGTTGTTTTGGTTTACAAGTGATTTTTTTAGGGGTACCAAATTTTCTCTTTTTTGTACCTAACTCTCAAAAACAAAAAGTTTTGGTATTTATAGATATTTTTAGGTAAAACCATTTTGATTTCTGAAACCCCCATGTATTTGATTATCTAAATCAGTTTGTTTGTTTTTTTGATTTTTTTTTTAATTTATGGGGGAGTATACCCCTTAAATCAACTGCAAAAATTATTGAACTAAAACAATTTATAAACTTTTTTCTAAGTTTCACAGAGGAAATCGAAAAAAGTCATTGATAGATTGTTATCTGTAAATGGAAAACGCATTTATAAATCCTTTACCGAAAACAAACGGTTTTCTTTTATTAGATAATACACTTTTCGACTATATACAAAACCGGCTTATCTCTGTTTTTTTGGTTATAAGTGTGATAAGAAGGTACAAAATTACTTGCATAAGTTAAAAAAGCAAGGAGGTATCGGAAACAGCGTACTGCATTAATTACCGCAAATACTTTGATTAAATTATTGCTTAACCATGTTTTTATTTACTTAAATGTATTTATTTGAAAAATGCTTAGTAGAAAGGAAGGAGTCAAATATTGTTGGCTGCAAAAAAATTGGTTACCTAATGTTTATATTTTAACAATGGTGGCAATAAAAAGTAAGTCTGGAAAGATCATAGTGAGAGATTTTAAAAATAAAAATATTTTAGGCGATTAAATGATTAATTAAAAAACAAAACAATTTTATACATATATATACATATACATACATACACATATATTATTTACTTTTAATTCACAAAAAATTCCCAGTTTATATTTCTCTTAGTTTCAATTCGCAAAAACTTGCAATTAATTTTCTCACTAACTACTGAATAAGGTAGTAATTATAATAAAGTAATTTGTAATTGATTGTGTACTTGTTGCACAACACGTCACAGTTTTTGTTAATTTTACCATTATAAAGTAAACTATAACAATAAAATTTTTCCGAGAGTTTATGAATATTTTATTTACATAAATACATACATACATTTCAAGGTACATAGAAAAATAATATCACGTAAGATTATCACGGATTGCTATTAACAAAATCAAAATTTCAATTTTACGAAAATTACGTGCAATGGATCATTATACAAATTTCATTATATTTAAATATCGTACAAAATAAACACAATTTATTTCATATGAAAACTTTTAAATTTGACATCAACTAACTGTTTATATTTGATTCTACCCATCCCTTTTCCCCAAAATAGTATTCAACACTCGCCCTCCTAATGATAATGCAATTCAAAAAAAAATTATTCACTGTAGCATCATTTTCATATCTACCGAATTAAAATGCAGGTTTAAACGTAGACTGAACATAAAGAGCACTTTTGAATGAATTTCATTTTCAAATTTCTTACTTCTAAATTAATTCTCGACTACAAAGCCCTATAGAACCTGTAAAACGAGGAGAGTCTTTATGATGTATTTTGACGCTTATGACGTACAGAAACCGCCGGGCAAAACGTAGGTTATAATTAGAAATCCTCTAATTGATCAACAGAGAAACCACTGTGCTATCAATAATATAATATTGAATAAGATCATCAGCTTTCGTGTTCTTTTGGTGGAGAAAAACCGCAAGTGCTTGCTACATCGATAATCTTAAAAAAAAAAGGTTACTAGAAATCTAGAACATTCTTTATTATCAGATTAATAGGCCGAGAGCATAAAAAAAAGCAATTGCTTTCACTCAGCGTTTTAATTCAGCGTAGTAATTGTTCAGGTTTACGTAAATAAACATTTTAGCGAACTCGCTCAAATTTTTATTCGCGTAAAACTAAGCAATTTACTCCAAAAACGCCGAGTAATTGTTTAGCTTTACGTGAACAAAAGTTTGAGCAAAATTGCTGAAATTTTTATTAACGTAAATCTGACTATTTACTGGGTAAAAGCAATTGCTTTTTTTTATTCACTCGGCCTAATAATAATAAAACAATTTAACCGCATAAATTCAAAAATTAAAAATTTTAAATTAATCACTTGTTTTTTACACTCTTCGCATTGTGTTATAGCAGCTTTCAATAGATCAGCTTGACCACTAAGAACTTTCACGTTCCAGGAAAAACTCTCAATAACCTATATAAATATTAAAAAAAAAGTTAGTTTATTTAACTAAAACATCAATAGTACACGTAGTAAATATAGTGTAAACGCAGGAAATTCTCTAATACTACGGCGTTTAATTTTCAATGATTTAATAAAAACAATTATTTATATACTGACGATAAAATTTTATTTTAATTTATCAGAATTCATTTTATCAGAAGTATTATAGTACAAGTTTAAAATTTTGCGATTCTTACTAAATTTAAAGTTGATTTAAGACACGCGATGTTAAAGTTGTTTAAATAAAATAACGCCGTGAGGTTGTTTTACTTGCGTTTTATAAATACTCTTACTCAATAGCTTGAACAACAGTTACACTTCATATTTTTTAAAATGTTATAAAGAGAAAAATATGGCAGAAAACTTTGCTATACTTATAAGATTCTGTATATGAAGACAAAAATGAAGAGAGGTGTAAAACAAGATTATATACATTAACAAGCGTGGATCGATCATAACAATGCTTTTTAGTATGACTGGTCCTACTAAAAAGCCATCCTGGTTTAATGAAGCCGATAAGAATCCTACTGATCGAAAAACTACGTTGCTATCATCTTTAAAAAGTTCTCCAGGTATGAATGTTTTTATTAAAGAAACTGCAGAAAGGAATAATTTAAATAACTGTGAGTTAGTAAACTGTGAACATATTGACATAAGTTATTCCATCATGTTCTAAATCTGAAGAAAAAAAAAAAGATTCTAAAGAAATAAAATTTTTTACTTTAAAAAGTGATTTAACGTTCGAAAACATATAAATGCCATTGTTAATACATTTACGACCTCACAGGCTGATATTGATGTAAAATATTGTAAGCCTTTTGGGAAATCACAAAAAAGAAGACTCGTTTGTTACATTAAAAGTTCATCAAGGCGAAGATTTATATTTTATTAAAATAGAACTTGTGTTGTCGTAATTAACATTAGAATAACTTACTTGCACGATAGAAGAGGAATTTACAATTCAAGATAATGGATCTTTATTGATAACCAAGTTACCAAACGTACTTATCCAAAATGATGGGAATGTTAAACGTCTTAAAAGATGGTCTAAGTTTTAATTAAGATTAAAAAAATACGAAACAGCTTTTTTGTTATGTTATGTTTTTCTCAAAATAAAATATTTATCTTTTTAAATTTTTTCAAATTGTTTAAAAAACTCATTTACAGCTAAATAGTTATAAAATAATGTTTTTTTTTGTTGATGATATTTCTAACAAACTCAGTTTTATTGTCAAGTTCTATGCAACTGCAGTTTAATAGAGGGTTTACTAAAATTCTGCTTGTTTAATTCATTCAATAACTAAGTCAATTTCTGTTTGTTCAATCCATACATTAAACTTGACTAAGATTTCTCTCCTAAGATTTACACAATCTGAGTAAGAATTTATTAGCCAATTTTTAACGGAAATATACTGAATCATCGAGAATAGGTAATAGTTTCTAACCAGACACTCTTTATATAAATTTTAAAACCTTTGAACTGTGTGATTTGCCAGTCATCCTACAAAAATTTCTTTGAATAAATACTTGTCTGCCACTGTACAAGGTAAAAATGTGTGAACTGGATATTATTCGAATAACAAAGCAAATATGTATAACATGTTAAAACAAGTCTATATTTTTTTAAAAACCTAAAGTTTCCTTTAAAGATTGCCATCTAAAAAATGACGTTTTTTACACTTTTTTGAATTTAAGTTAAAATAACTTAAATAGTTATCTTCATATTATTTCTTGGTGTTTATACAAACCATTATCAGAAAAACATTTAGTTGTCTGGAGGTTTCTGTATCAAAAATATGGCAATACAAAAATTTTTTTTTAATTAAACAATAAGCACTTTTCCCCAAAACATTAGCTAATTGATAATATTGTAATATTTGAATCCACTGAATGACACTGCAATTGAAATATTTGAATCCACATCTTTTATCAGTTCATTGCAATAAATTTAAAGTCATCGCCTGGAGAGCAAATACCAAAATTTTTGAGCAGTGAAATTGAATTGAATAAAAAAACCCAATAAACTTTGCATTTTTAAGAATATATATACAGAATGGGGCATAAATCTTAAATAGTGGATTGTACCTGGTTTGTAAACTTTAATACTCTTCAAAATTGGTAGTTGTCCCCCAAGGTAGATAAAAGTTAATTTCATTAACTCTAAGGTAGTCTTCTCATGGAAATTATTCTTAATGAGGCATTAGTAAACCCATTTAAAAATTTATATTTTTGATTTGATGTCAGTAGGCTGCTCAAAAGGATTAAAACTAAAGTATTCAATACCAATTTTTTTAAATTCAGCATGGAATTGTTTAAAAAGAGGTTCATCTGGTCTCTTGCTATCTCCTTGTCATGTGATAAAAGCACATTTGATATGTAGCTCATTATGATAGCATCATAATAGCAATAGGAAAGGATTTTTTAACTTAACTTTGATTAAGGTTGCTGCTTTAGTAACTTTGTTGCTGGCTATTGTAACAAAGTATATACTAACAATGCTTTCCAAAATGCTTCTTGAGCTAGTTTAACGACTACATGACATTGAATTTTATACCAATATGTTTTAGGCTGTAAGTAAAAGTTCAATTAATTTCCTTAAATACAACTATAATAAGTATACTTATGTAAAAAAGATCAGCCTATAAGAATTGCTATCTTCATTATGAGTTGCAGCAAAATCAAAAAGCTTAAAATCCTAGTGCAATACTGTTTTTTTGGTTTTGTTGATTTGCCAGATTTAATTGATGGAACTGTTTTGTCAAGTGCATATTGTCTTATCAATATGCACTTGACAAAACAGATCGATGTCAGTATCAACTAGTCAGTTGATACTGACATTGCCATTAAGTTAACTTTTGCTTTTGCAGGTGGTAGTGGACTAAGAAATTTTCGGCAAACTGATAAACAACAATGACTGCCAGATCAGTCATAGATCCTCTAACTGCTGATACTTAAAATGAATTTGTTAAAGAAAATTTCCATTTCTTTCAAGGATAAGGAGTAAATTCCGTTTTTACTTCATCTTTTCATCAGCAAAACTCATCAACTCAAAATCTTCCTTTTTTAATTGATACAGAAAATCTGATTAAGTTGGTACACATTGTGAAACAATTTGATCAGATAATTTGAAAAAAATTGAAAAAAAAGCTTTTTTTCAAACTTTATTATACCAAAAACAAGTTTAAAAGTATCTCTTCCAGGTGTGCTGCTTTTTGAATTTTATAGTAAGGGATTGAAATTTGATAAATTATTGAATTCAGTGCGGCAAACAGCTAATTTTGGTTATTTTTTCTAAGCTTTTCTAAGCTATTTATTAAAATGAAAATAATCATCAATCTAAAAAAAAAATACACGACTTCAAAATTCTAACTTTGCTTATTGATACCTTTTACATAAATAATTTTTTATACACTTTTTTTTGTAAGCTTATGAAATTTTATCTTACACATAGCTTTATTTTGCAATGGAAACAACAAAGCAATAATTTTTTGTGGTCAACTTTGCTCAAATCATAATATACAATGCAACAACTCCTATCTAAGCATTGAACTTTTTAGGCTTAAATACGTCAAAATTTAAAACTTTTTTATATGGCTACCTCTAAACAGCAACTTTCCTAAGAATTAAAAATAATGCTCTACTGATAATAGCTAATAAATAAAAACTAAAAAAAACACACAATATAAAATTTTTTAATTATTTAAACTTAAAGTCAAAAAAATTATTAAAAATGCCTTGTTTTCAAGACAGCAAGCTCTGAAAATAATTTTAAACTAAAAAAATTGCTGTCTTTTTTGCCCTTTATTTATGACATTATGCAAATAACACAATTATTTAAAAAAATTGTTGAGAGTAAAACACCTTATGTAAGCATGTACACAGAAAATAAAAAGAAGTTTTAATAGAATTACCTTTAAATTGCTTTTGCCTTTGGCACTATCCTTATTCGACTTTTTTGTAAGATCATCCTAAAGTTACAGAAAATAAAATTTAATAAACTAATCATTAAAAAAAAAAAATCACTGACATATTAATTATTAAATAACATACATGCCACTCCAATGCTGACCTTCTTGCATGGGTCAATCTTTCATATAGATCAGCAGCATGAAGACTCATATTGGAGCATTCACATAGAAACTATATTAAAGAATAATAATTTTTTAAACAGAAAATAATTTAAAGTCTATAAAAAAATTTAGTTACATAGAAAGCTTACTTCTTCAAATGATTCAATCATTTTTTGCAACACATGAGGAATTTCTCCTTCAACAGTTAGCACAGGTAATTTCTAAACTCAAATTAAATAAAAAATTTTAGAATTATTCTTCATAATAGTGAGATCTGACTGAAAATAAAGTGTGCTTGTGAATCTAGAATTTTTTAAGCTATAACAATTAAATATACAGTGTTAAGTATATTTGTAAACTTTTCTAATAGATGAAGTATAGTACTTTATCAGTTTTCAAATTATACATTACAAATTACAATACATTAAAATTACAACTAAAAATACATTGTTAATAAATTAGCTTAAATAAAAGCAGGGATGCTCGGAAATCACAGAATGATTATTTCTCTCTGGTTTTTGTTATTCAGAAGCTCCAAAAATGTAAAGAAGAAAACCTATGAGATAATAAATAACCTTAAAATCTTTTGGGAAAAAAGTTAAGATTTTAAGGTTAGAAGAACAATCAAATTTTGAACCGAAAGTCCTTATGCATAATGATAGCAAGGACTACAGGACTCCGGGCTAAAGAACAATAAGTTTTAAGACATTAAATCTCATAAGTTTTTTTCTTATTTCATATCATAAGTCACTCAACATTTTAGAACTCTTGGACATCAGAGACCAGTAAAAAATAGAGATTTTAGGCTGGAGTCATTTTGGGACTTCGCATGTGTTAACTTTTTTAGGCATAAACAAGAATAAAGTAGAAACTTGATTTCAAAAATTATAAATTATGAATCACCCTAATATTCATTTTAGATGCACTAATACTTCTTTGTTTTCAAAGAATATAATTATTGACTTTTTTTTGATTTAAGATGAACATTAAAAAGTAGGCATTTAAAAATTATTTAAGTATAAAAAATAATATTAAAGTAAATACTTTATATGGTTGTTTTTTAATAAACAATTTAAGTAAAAAAAACAACAAACAAACAAAAAATAATGAGATAAAAAAAATTATTAAAACCTAACTAAAATCATAAGCTTATGGCAAAAAGAAAAAAATTCATTGTCTGTGCAAATCATTTAAAACCTGTTTATAATTCATTGACTGTGTAAATCATTAAAAAACTATTTATAATTCAGTGACTGTGTGACAGGCTAAACTCAAGCAGATAAAACTGATCTTTGTAAATCTGCAGTTCAACTTCTACAGATGCAACTAACAAACACTTTTTAAATGAGATTATTGACGTTTTTTTTTTCATAACATTCGAAATTACTACTTTATTCAATATATTTAATTCAAATTAAAATCAATATATTTTCATATTCAAAATAACTTCCACACCTTAATAATTGAAAATTTTTTTAAAAACAATTTAGCAAAGATATTTAAATAAAAAATCAGTTTACCTCTCCTGTAATTTTTACAGTTAAACCTTTTGGCAAATTTTTTTCATTGGTAGTACCAATACGCTGAGCAAGTATTCTTACACATTGTTTAACGCTTGTGCGAGCACACCCACAACTCTCCTTGAAAAATATTTACAACTATTTTTTATAAAAGTAATATGAGATTAAAACAAAGCAAGATATTGTAAAAAATCATCTCATATTTAACAGATATATAATTTATTTAATAAAATAATACTTATACAACAAAATAACTTATTTAAGTTTATAAAAAAACCTGAAATAAAGCAAGACTAGTTTGAAAATTATCGCGAAGAACTGCAGCTTCACGCAATGGTTGCAAAGATTGCTAAAATAAAATAGTTTTTTTTACTATATTATTTAAAGTTAAAGTTTTTTTTGAAAAGAAATATACAAAACCCACCCTGAATGTATATTTTTTAAAAAGAAATGTTTTCACCTTAAATGTATCATCAATAAACTTCATGCCGATATGTTTTAAAGTTGTAGACTAAAAAAAATAAAATTTAAAAATAAAATTTCTTTCTCCTGAGTAAAATTAAAAAAAAGAGAGTTTAGGCATTTTTAACATTAAAAAATTAATAAAGAGAAAAAAGATATGCTATAAAACCAAGACTCTGATGATAAAAAGCAATCCATTCTTAATTCAGAAACTGAGTAATCTGAAAATAAAAGAAGATGACAAAGAAGAAGAAAACTCTTTTATGGGCAAAGATTAAAAAACAGAGGCTAAACAAACCACTAAAAGAAAGTCGACGTCAAAAGTCACACAACATATGCAGTCATCAAAGAGCCAGTGGAAATGCAAAAAAATTCAAAACTTTATATGAATGTTGGAATAATTTTTTTACTGACAATATAGTTGAAATAATTGTCACAGTACAAATCTTTATACTGACTCCGTAGAAGATATGTTTGTACAACAGAGAGGTATTTAAATCCACTGACAAAATTGAGGTAAAAGCATTCATCGGACTATTGCATTTAGCAAGAGTATATAGAGCAAATTCAATAAGTTTGAAAGATCTTTGGTCTTGTTATGAACGGTTTAAGACACTTATTTGTTGTCTTCATTTTGATGATCTAATAACTCAAAATCAAAGAAAAGAAAATAACTGCCTTGCTCCAGCTCAAATAATTTTTAAATCATTTGTCAATGATTGTCAGAAAAGTTTTAGTCTAGGAGAAAATCTTACTATTGATGAAATGCTTATGGGATTTCAAGTTAGATGTCAGTTTCAGCAATACATACCCTTAAAACCAAACAAATACAGTATCAAACTATACAGTCTAGTTGATGTTTTACACTGTTAAATTAGAAATTTATGCTGGGCAACAACCCAGGCCCTTTCTGTTATAGCAACAAACCTAGTGATGTGGTGATAAGAATGACTGAACCTTTATTTGTTTCTGGTCAGAATAAAACACTGGATAATTGGTTTACTAGCTTTGATCTTATTGATAAATTAAAAACTAAGGAGTTTTCTTATGTCAGCACATAGAAAAGCTTCTTAGGTTCTTTTCCTAGGTTGTCAGAAAAAACAAAAAACAGCTACTGATTGCATTTATAAATGTCAAAGGTAGAAAAGCAAACACAAGCATATTTGGTTTTAATAATGATAAAGTTTTGGTCTCCTCTATCACACGCGAAAGGAAGAACGTCATTCTAGTTTCAAGTTTGCACAATGATGATGCCATTGACCTTCAATCTGGAGAGCAAATGAAACTGGTAATAATCACTTTTTACAATCTAACTAAGTGTGGAGTTGATCAAGCAGATCAATTATACACTTCTTATAACATGAGCTGAAACACTAGAAAGTGGCTTATGGTGATTTTCTATGCAATACTTAATGTTGCTGGCATCATTTTACAAGTAATTTACATTAGTAACAATCTTTAAAAAAAAACGAAGATTATTTCTAAAAGAGTTGTCCCATGAACTGGTACTTGAACACCTACAGAGATAAAACATGAATACCGTTGGAATACTTATAACCTATATATCAGGATCCAAAGATTCCGTCCAAAAGTTGATCAATAAAAATCACAATCTCCTTCAACTTTCAAAAGGCGTAGGTGTGTCATGTGTACTTTAGAAATGGGTGTAAGAAGGTTATCTCATTAGGAATGTCGAAAAATGCCACTTATCTATTTGCATGAGCCATCAGGTATTAGTTTGTCAACCATGATTTTCTTTATGAGAATGCATCAATTTAAATTAACATAAAATATCTAATTTGGATTATTTAAGTAACATTAATGTGATCTACTTTAAGTAATATTAATGTGACTTACAAATGGAATATTTTGAAAAGCCTTGATGTTTAATATTAATAGTGTGTATGGTTATTTTGAAACTAGATTGTTTTTTGTTTTGTTACTTATATTGTGATACTCAATATTTGATTATTTGACAGACTTTTTTCATAAAAGATTTGAAATTATTTTTATAAACATCTTTATAAAGGTCGATAATTACTTTTGTATAGTTAGTATTAATATGGGTTGTTAAAAACAGCAACTTTTAACTCTGTGTCTAATACGCACATTGCGCCTGACTTCACGTGTTTCAATATTGCATCCGACAGAGCGTTAAACATTTCTAACACACAACGCAAAATGATATTTTTAGACAACTTCAATCACATAGTATAAAAACATACTTGACCCTTTTTTCTTCAAAATCAGACTTACTTTAGCTAAAAATTTGATCAAACTTTTAAATATATATGCTTCTCAAATCCACTACAGTCAAGACTCAATATTTTTATACAATCTGACGCTCTATAGTTGCTAAAAATGTCCATAAATGAACACAACTTTTGCACAGAAAAAAAGATTATTGTGGTACTACAACGGGATGCAGTGGAGTTATATCTTCATACTGCTTGCTTATAAAGCAAATGCTAACCAGCAGCACTTTGGCCTTTAGGTCATATTATGAGTAAAAAGCTGCTGTGAAATATTGAAAAACTACAATATATAAAAGTATTTAAAAAAACTTACATCTTTTTTTTTCTTCATACCAAATCCTTTTTTAGAATTCTGATAAAATAAAATAAAACTGTTTTTCACACAAATTTTGGTTCACTTTGTAGAAATGATCATTATGAATAGATATGGTATTACGTTGAATTAAAAAATAACAAAAGATCGTATAAAAATATAAACAAATATGAAAAAATACATACTGTCTCAAACTGTCTAGAAATTGACACATGAACAAACAATGATGCTTGATCAATTTTTTCTCCAACACTAGATAATAAGTACACTGTTCTATAACCTAGGAAAAAATTATTGTAGTTAATATAGTTATTACAGCAAATTTTTACTATAGCTGTATAAATCCAATGTAACCGATATAATTGATATACTGGAATTAGATCTGTAAACTAAAGAAAATTTCTCATATTTAAGCAAAAATAAAAAATTTAATTTTTTCCATTATTTATTAAACATTAATTTTTATCAATGTACAGTAACATTAATATCTTTTTTTATTCATTATTAATTTAGTTTGAATATAATAAACTTGAATCATCTTTTCTTTTAAGTCTCTCTTTTCCTTTCCAATCCTTCTTTTTTTTTGTGGCAACTCAATAACCTATTTTTTATATCCATACTATTCATAACTGAAAATACTATTCTCAATTTAAAATTATGCGAGTGATCTGTTTACAAAAGTATAATGTAAAAATATGCTACGATTTATAATATTTAAAGTAATCCAAAAGTCAAAATTACAAAAACAAATTTGTTAACAATTAATTTGTTTTTGTTGTTTGATTACTATAATTTGAGATTGTTATTTTATTCTATTACCATCTCAAATTAAATTAATTAAACAACAATAACAAAAAATTAAACAGCAAACGAAAATATCATTAAAAAAGTTGACAAAATACTTCATGCTAGTGGTACTTGTAATTTCTGGATTGTTTTGATTATTTTAAGTATTTTAAGATTTAAATATTGTTGAAAGATTTTGTTAGTATGAAATCTATTAATACATGCTAGTAAAAATATTGAAATAAAACTGAATGCAGTACCATCATAACCTATTGATATTTGGTAGAAAAAATATTGAAATAAATAAAACTAAATGCAATATCTAAATGCTTTTTAAAACTATATTATTTTCACAATATTTGTGCTTTCCGCATTACTTGTTAGATTGTCAAAACAAGAAATCTTCGAACTAATTATTTATTTAGTAATTTAAAATTAACTACCTGTTAAAAAAAAATTTTGGTTTTGAGAAAAATGAACAAAAACCGGTTAACTGGTTGCAGCTTCCACCGGTTTTCTAGCCTTCACAACAATTAATAAAACTATGTAACAATATATTTGTTTGTTTCTATATAAAGTGTATGATATAAAATGTAAATATATGACATAAAGTGTAAATATTTTTGAATTGCTAGAATTCTATAAAGTTATATAAACCTTTCAAGAAACTTTAAGAACTTTTTAGAACTTCCTAGGACTGTCAAATAGTAGCTACAAATTTATAAAAGTCACTCAAACCAACATTTTGGTTATTGCTAAGTTTGAGAATTACAGATTGTAATTAAGGGAATTACCTTGTAATTAAGGGAATTACCTTGTAGTATACATTTTAAAAAAAAAAAGTAAAAAAGAAAAGTAATAAGTTTGTTAATTCTATTACAACTATTACAACTATTATTTATTAGCTATATTAGATTTTAAATGATAAAGTTAAGAGACTGAAAAAGGTTGAGCTGAGCTAAAAATTGCAGCTGGTGGTTCAAAAGTAGACAAACTGATTTATAATAGCAAAATACTATAACTGGAGTAAATCTCAGTTATGCATCGGAAAGTAACTTTAGGCTTTCAAGTCTTGTTTTTTTAGATTTTGTTTCAGAGACGCCCTTATGAATGTTTAGAGATGCGCTTATGTACCTCCTGACCTTTTTTCATCAAACTCAGCAGTTAAAAAAGTAGCAACTACTTTATACTACTTAAAAGTTTTTTGGGAACTTTTGGAGTTGCACTATGAAACTGCTTCTGTCATAATAACTTGTAAAGCAATACCGAAGTAACTTGGGCCGAAATATCTATTTCTTCCAAGAAATCAAACTGAAATGTGAGATAAAATTTTGAATGATACAAGTCTTTCAATTTATAAATGGCACCCATATTCCTATTTGTCGTCTAATAAATAGCTCAAAGGATTATTTTTGCTATAAGTAATAATTCACTCTCAGTGTTCAAACTATGTGACTACAAATGCTATTTTATGTATATTAAATGCATGCCGCCAGGTAGAGCACACGATGCTAAAGTGTTTGCAAATTCAAAAGTAAATACAAAGTTTAGAAATTGCTTCCAAAAACATTTCAAAAGCCAATACAAAAAGCAGAGAAGACAATTAATTATCTCATTGGTGAACTATCCATTCAACCATTCTGTATAAAAGAGTAAGAACATTATTCAAATAATGCAAAGGAGATATTCAACAACATGCTTAGATCAACAAAAAATCATATTGTGTGCTTTTGGTTGCTTTTAAGCTTAATTGGCTACTTTAATAAGAAAGGTTGACCTTAAACTAGAGGCCATTCCTGATGTTTTTTATGCTTATTTTGTATTACATAACATATGTGAAAAATTCTTATGTTGGCAATGAGCTGTTTAAAACATAAAGGTATAGATCTAATTTAAAAAAAAAAAAAAAAAAGAATACAAAAATATACAAAACCTGATTTATTCTAAAAATGAAGCTGAATAATTAGTTAAACAAAGTACATTAAATCTGATTTGATGTCTTGAAATATTATGCAAGAAAAAATAAAAGATGTAAATAAAGATTAAATTGCATTTGTGAATATGTGTTTAATATAATATTTGTTAATATATGTTAATTTAAGCTTTTTATGAAATTATTTAAAAAAAATAATAGTATTTAACAAAAATGATACTACTTTGCTATATCCGTATATTTTATTAATATTTAAAAATTTACAGTAATTTACCAGTACAAACATATTTTTAATTTACCAGTACAAACATATTTTTAATTTACCAGTACAAACATATTTTTAATTTACCAGTACAAACATATTTTTAATTTACCAGTACAAACATATTTTTAATTTACCAGTACAAACATATTTTTAATTTACCAGTACATACATATAAATTTTATAGAATAAGCAGTAAATGAAAAAGTCAATAAACTTACAAACCCAAGTATACAAAATCATTATTTTTTTTTTGAGTTATCAATGATTACTGCATAATCTCCACTTTTGATTGCCACTTCTAAGTTTAATTAATTAAGATCAACTAAATTAATCTAATTTAATTAAGTCTTGATTGATTGATAAAAGAGCATCTCCGGTTAAATTTTAACCCTTCCACTTTGACTATCACTAACAACTGTTTTCAAAAATTTTTTATTTTTTATTTTTTTACTTTATCAACTCTGCGTTTAATCATTTCTTTAGAGTCTTTTTTATTATTAATATCTACGGCAAAATTTTTTTGTCAGATCAGGTTACAAAACTGAACTATTTGTCAGTTGTCAGGTCAGGTTATCCTGCTACTGGTAACATGTAACCCCGTACAATCTGCTCCATATCCTGCAGCTTTGTAGGATACGCTTTTTTAGGCAAAGGCTAGGAGAAGCCAACTCAAACTTAAAACACCCTTTGGGGCTCTTGGTTGAGTAAAAGCTAAAGATAATGTCTCATTAAAAATACTTATCTTGGGCATATGTTAAACGCATCCGGCTACTGCCTTGTAGGAGGCCTCCTATGCAAAGACTTAAGGGGTCAACAAACTCTATTTTTTTTTTTTTAGATTATTCACCTCCCCAAGACCCGAAGGGGGCCACTACAGTCGAGGAGGCTACTCATTTTTTTGTGTTTTTTTTTTAATTTTTTTTTTTTTTTTTAAAATTGTTATTCATGGTGCAACCCTCTCTCAACTCTTTAACTCCGAAACACGAACCATGCCAAGCAAGGCCGCTGCGCGGACAAACTAAGTTGAGCGCGGTACTTCCAGGGATGTGGTGGGAGTCGAACTCCGAACCTCTCGCTTACAAAGCGAGCGCTCTTACCACTACACCACTACCGCATTTGACCAGCTTCGCACCCCTTCTTCAACTATTAGGCTGGCACAGATGTATTTATAATAAATTGTTTCCAGTTTAGGATGTTGAATGCTGGATCTTTTTTTTTTTTTTTTTTTTTTTTTGTTATTTGCCTCCTCAAGGCTGATAAAGCCACTACAGATGAGGAGGCTACTTAATAGTGGTTATAACCCCCTCACAACTCTATTACTCCAAAACACAAACCTTGACGAACAAGGCCGCTGCGTGGAGAAACAAGTTGATCTTCTTGACTCAATGCATGGGTTTTGCTTGTGTCTCTGTTTCTATGACTAGGCAACTCATTCTATTATCTCCTAATGAGGATACATCTCTAAAACTCAGTTTTATGGTTCTGAGGCCGCCTGGTAGTCAGGTTATCTGAACTCTGTGGTAGCTCTCAGAGAGGCTGATTCCATCAACAGCTAAAAAATATCACAGTACTAACAATGCAGTGTTGCGCATGGATGGTGTCCCTGTTTGTACTTTTAGTGGGCATTGTCAAGGCCATATTTAGAGCCCTTTGTTACGGCTTAGAGTTTATCAGTAGTAATGAGGCAATTGCTTGGGCTATTAAACAGTGTACCAAATAATGTCTATGCTTTGAGTCAAGTTCTTTAAAAAACTTATAAATGAATAAAGTACCAAAAACTATAAAACACAAAAAACCATCATCATCACCGAGTTCTCTAAACCTATCATTCACTAACATTCGTGGTCTTTGAAGTAACTTTTCTTCTGTTAAGTCTTATCTCTTGCAAAGTTCACCAGATCTACTTGCTCTTTATGAGACTAATTTGAGTTCAGCTGTCTCATCTTGCAATCTTAGTGTTGATGGTTATCTTCCTTTAATTTGTAAAGACTCCAATATAGACAATAAAGACAAATTTAAATGCTCAGGCTAAGCATGTGAAGCGCTTAGCCTGAGCATTTAAATTTGTAAGAATTCACCCATTTATTGGGAAACTAGCTTTAAATCCACAGACTATATTTTTATGTGCTTTCATTTAGCACCACTTCACTCTATCGCTCTCTCTTTCCTCTATATCGCTCTCCTTCATCTTGAAACGGCGCTCTTTTTGGTGTTATTTCTGATCAAATTGACCAAGCCCTCTCTCTTTATCCATCAGCCAATATTGTTGTTGTTAGTGACTTTAATGCTCATCACACTGAATGGCTCAGCTTAAGTGTCAGTGACTCTGCAGGCGTTAAAGCCCACAAACTTTGGCTTTCTCAATCCCTAACTCAAATAGTCAACTTTCAGGCTCTCCAGACAACCCAAATCATTTACTTTTTCTACTTGACTTATGTCCTGTTTTTGATCCTAGTCAGTGCTCAGTTTCTCCACATTCACCCTTAGGTGCTTTTGATCACGGTATGATCTCTCTAAAACTATTATCTCATTCTTCTTTATCATCTGAATCCCGCTAACATCGTACCTTTTACAGCTACCCTAAAGCTAACTGGAACTCTTTCCATAATTTAATTTGTCTTCCTGCTGACAAATGTGCTTCTTACATAACTTCGTGGATTCAGGCTGGCATAGAATCTTTTATTCCCTCTCAATGATTCCAGGTCAAGCCTCACTCTTCTCCATGGTTTTCCTCACATTGTGCTGCTGCAATTGCCAATCAAAATCATTACTTTCATATCTATCAGCAAAACAATACTCCAAAACACAGACGTCTTTTTATAACTGGAACCATTGTAAAAAGCTTTTGTCTAACGCTAAAGCCTGCTATTCTCAGGTCATGAAATCTTGTATTTCAAAATTAGGCACTCGTGACTACTGGAGAATCTTTAATAGTATCAATAATAAGGGCAAATCTGTAGTTCCACCTCTCTTGTATGTTTCAGACTTCACCTCACCTTAAGACAATGCTGAATTGTTTGCTAAGAACTTTTCATCAATATAATCTCTTGAATCTAATAACTTACTTTCTGATCATCAATATGGACTTTGATCTTCTCATTCTACAGATGATTTGCTAACAGTAATAACCCATAGGTTTTATCGTGCATTAGATAAAGGTGGAGAGGTAAAGGCTATCGCTCTTGACATTTCTAAAGCTTTTGATATAGTTTGGCATGCTGGCCTTCTCCATAAGCTTTCTTCTTACGGTGTATCTGGTAAGATCTTTAAGATTATTGAATCCTTACTTTCCAATTGTACTATAAAAGTTGTCTTTGACGGACAGCACTCTTCTTCATAATCTGTAACAAGGGCTCCTCAAGGATCAATCCTTGCCCCTTTACTCTTTTTAATTTACATTAGCAATCTTCCAGATATTCTTACATCTAAGGTAGCATTGTTCGCTGATGATATTACCATTTATTCTTGTCATGATAAGAAGCCAACACTCTCTGATTGCTTGAAGGGGCATTTGAGCTTGAAAAGGATCTCTATTGTGCTACAGCATGGGGCTCATAGCAGCTGGTGAATTCAGATAAAACTCAATATTTTTCAACCAATTGTTGTCGCAATAACTTAGACCTTTCTATATTTATAAATGGTAATGTACTCAATTAGTCATCTAACCTTCACCTCCTAGGATTAATTCTTACTTCCGACCTTTCTTGGAAACCATATATCAAATCCATTGCAGAATTAGCATCCGCTAAGATTGCATCTCTTTATTGAGCTCGACACTTTCTTACTTCGGATTTAATTCTTTATCTCTATGAAACTCAAATCCATCTTTGTATGGAATACTGTTGCCATATTCGGGGCAGATCTTCCAATGATGCCCTTTTTTTTTAGACAAGGTGCATAAATACATTGTAAACATAGTTGGACCTGCTCTTGCAGCCAACCTCCAACCATTTTTACATCATCAAAATGTTGCTTCTCTTTCTCTTTTCTACAAATACTATAATGAGCACTGCTCTAAAAAGCTAGCGTCTCTTGTGCCATCTACTAAAATTCATTCTTGTGTTACTCGTCATTCAATTAAGTTTCATCCTTTCTCTGTGACTGTTCCTAAGTGCTCCAAAAACTCTTATTCGTCTAGTTTTTTTTCTCGAACATGAGTTCTTAGGAACTCGCTTCCTTCATCTTGCTTTTCTGATTTATATAATTTGCAATCTTTTAAGTCATCTGTCAATCATTAATCAACTGTGTTTAATTTAAAAATCATTAACAGATCAACAGGGTACAAAAATAAAATAAAAGAAAAACATAACTTTAAACTTGTTTGAAAATGAAATAAACGAGGGGTCTATAAAAGTAGCTGATGTAAAAAAAAAGTTCGCTAATTCTTCAGAAAAATGTATGTGATGAAAAGGTCAAAAAAATAGTTGATAAAGTTTGATATGCAATCAAATGAAAAAAACTCACACAAATGCCAAATCAACAATTGTCAGAAACAGAACTTAATTTTGACAATGATGATTTTGTAAATGAAATTTCTTGTACATAAGGCTCCCCTATTTCACAAGAAATTCAAAAAAAAGTATATCCGCTTAGGAAAAGAAAAGAAGAAAGTTACAGCACTGAAATAATAGCAATGGTGAAAGTTTGTTTTATGATGCAAAGGATGTAGATAAATCTGAAGATTTTGACCATTATGATTATATTCCACTTTCTCCAAATAGTGTTGAGACATCTTTTAAAAGAAGTCGAAAAGAA
Source organism: Hydra vulgaris (assembly GCF_038396675.1). Classification (NCBI taxonomy): domain Eukaryota; kingdom Metazoa; phylum Cnidaria; class Hydrozoa; order Anthoathecata; family Hydridae; genus Hydra; species Hydra vulgaris. Next base: position 28,251,013 of record NC_088924.1, on the reverse strand, counting down.
TTCACGAAAGAAGATAGGAAGCTTATTTATATGCATTTATCTAATGAAATATATTCAAATGAGCCAATTATGAAAGACAAGTTTGCATTAATGTTGAATAAATCAGAACTAGAGGTCTTGTAAAAAAGTTTGGTTTACAATCATTAATGGTAAAAATGAAAACCAAAAGAAAAAACAATATAAATATTTTGTAAATAGTTTTTTCATTATTTAGGTTAAAACAAAAATGAACTTACTATTTACTACATTTTATTTTCATGTAAAAACTTTTACATTTATATGTTACTACAGTAGTAGTAATAAAGTAGTAGAAGTTACTACTGGTTATACTAATATTTAATAATAATCGTGAAATTGAAATGGATGAAATAGGCTTGAAAAAGGTATTAGTGGAAATGAGAATAATGTGATTAGGCATGTTGATATATCCTTGTTGAAATGAAAGAGATAAAGCTAGGCTGATGAAAGACGAGATGAAATCTCGTCTTTCATCATGTAAGACAAGTAAGAAATGTGCTACACATATAATAATTAGTATAATATTTTGCTAGACTGTTCAAAATGTTGCTAGACAAGAATTAATGCTGTTCCAGATCAAAATTATTTAGGAAAAGTGAGCCAGACCTGTCAGATAAAAAATATTTGGATGAAACACATTTTTTATGTTGTCATAATGGTAAGGTAGTTTTGCCTCCACATTTATCATTTCCGCAAGTTTTACAAGATTTATTTACAGGGAGCTAAAAAGATCATAATTCTAATATAAATTTTTTAAAATATATTAGAAATTATGATAATGTCTATTATTATATTAATGCCTATATTAGAAAGAAATAATAATGCCTGTCTTTCTCTTGCTTCATTCACAGCTAATGTAGTTCAACCTATGAATCATGGGATACCATGTTTTAGAATATGTGGTCAAGTTTTTCAATGTGTAGATAATCTTAGGCCAGATCAAGATATTCTTCCAACATATTGTTAACTGCATATCTATTTTTTACTATACTTTTCTTTTTATTTCTCAGATTTCTTTCAAATATTTTAAGATATCACAACCAACAAATTTAAGATTATTATCAGAGCTTACTTTTTAAAGAGTTATTATAGTTTTAATATTAGTTGCTATATATTTCATTTACTTTTCATAGTAACCATTTATAATAGTCTCATATTAAATGATTTTATTTATTCTTTTTTTTTAATTTTATAAAATCAAACATTGTCTAATCATGTTCTTCCTTATTTTTTTAGTTGATTTTGTCATTGCTTTATTAATTCGCCTACTGTTGAAACATGATTTTTATTTAGTAAATTTATACCATTTAAAATTTACTGTATTAATCACTAGTCAACAGTTAAAAAGAAACTAGAATTTTGCATAATTGCTGTAAAAATAATTTTGTTTATTGGTATCATTACAATATCAGTTTTTATGGTTTATTGTTTTATAGCTATTTTGGGCTACTATGTTATTATATTATATTATTATAACGACATGTTATAACAACACTATATTGATTTCATCATTGTCAAATTACTTTTGTTATGCTCATATTAGGTTCTTTAATAATATTTTGTTGTATGCTATTCAACTTTTTTTAACGTAGCAGTGCTATTGAAAACGCTGTCTGTTTCTTTCTCTTTATTTAGAGCATATTAATAAAGGGATTATTAATGGAACCCTTTATGTTATTACTAAGTTCTTAGGCATTTCAGGGTTGTTGTTTTTTTTGGATAAGCTTTTACTTTTTACTGATTTAATAATTAATTGTATGAAATGTTGTGTTTATGTCGTTAACTAAAACTTGTATTTTATTATATTTTTCAGATAATAAATCGAGTTAATTGTTATTATTGATTTATTTACTAATAATCCTTATTATGAGTTTCTTACTGCTAGTTAATTAATGAACCTTCCAATAGTCGTCGAAAATTATATTGTCCTGTTTGTTGCAAGTAGGTTTTTGTCTATAAAGTATTTATAAACAAAAACCAAGTTTACATAATAATTAGGATTGTGGTAGACTTAAAGAAGCATCTTATGTCTAAAAGACAAAATGGGACGAGTCAAAAGCAAGAGAAATAAAGAATAAAAGAGTTATAAAAAGATATCAAACCTGTAGGTTGTATTTGTGAATTTCAAGAAGGCGCTAACTTAATTTAATGGTTAATAGTGTTCAGATGTCAGAACTGTACCTATCCTGTTCAAAGCCCAAATTTTTGAAGTAGCAAGCTTACCAATCCTACTTTACAGTGGCGAAAGTTAGATTCTTACATAAAAACTCCAGAACAAATTTAATAGCTTTGCAAGTAACAGTTACAGAATAATACTTAGTATAAAAATAATTGTCATTAGTCTGCAATCAACTCAGGCTCCATATTTAACAATAATGTTTCTTAAGACACTGCACTACAAAAGACTCAAATAATCTTATTATCCAATAAATACTGTGAACTCCAGAAAAACGTCATAAAGTCAAGTTGTTAGGTAAACCGAAAACATTTTAATATAATCTGCAAAGTGATTATTAGTAAAACGCCACCAACAGCCAAAGAGATCATAAACATCGCAAGGTCAGGCATATCTGATCAAGCACGGAAAGTATTTAAGAAGTTGTTGCCGACTTCAAACTCACCCTGTTTGCAACTGATAAATGACGGCGGTGATGATAATGATGATTGGCCATTGAGCATCGATGCTTTTATACTATTTCGTTTATTGACTTATTTTAAACAAAAAAAAAATAATGCCAAATAAATTAAAAGACACCTTTTAGTTAATATGAGATTAATTATAGCTAAATATGGTTGTTTGATATTTTTAAAATAGTCACTTTAGACTTAAAAACAAAAATATGTCAAAATTTTTTATTTATGAGCATTGCAAAAAAATGTGCGCCCCCATGCTACCTAATGCAAAAAATTTAAGTAAATAATTGTGTTATGAAAAATTCAATAATAAAAAAAAACTTTTTTTATTATTGAATTTTAATAACTTTTTTTATTATTGAATTTCAGTTAATTTATTTAGTAATAAAACAGAATTTGAAAACTTCATTAAAAAATTGAACAACTTGTGCACGTAAATGCGGGAAATGTAAGGACATCAATTTTTGATTGGACAAAACCAACCCAATTAAACACATTTCAGTAACTTCACTCAGGTTGATATGCGGGGGAAAAAAAAACAAGTAGTAGAAAAAATTTTTAAGACAAAAATATAAAAACTGGTGGAACTATGGTATTTTTACAAGGAACTTACTTGGTTTTAAGAAACAATTGTTGTTTGTTAGCGAAATTAATTCATAGAGACGGAAATCGTGTTTAGCCCTAATACTACGCAAGTAGAAAAAACACATAATAAAAAAGTTATTTTACCAAGCGGACCAATTATTCAAGTTGAAAAAATTTTGAAATAAAAAAAAAATTATTTTTGCTGCATTTACAAAAAAAAAAATTGTCTAAAATATTTTTACGCACCTCTTGTCTCTAATTCAAATTTTGCAATGGGAGGGCTCATCCGCAACGGTTATAGTAGTAGTAGTAGTAGTAGTAGTAATAGTAGTAGTAGTAGTAGTAGTAGTAGTAGTAGTAATGGTGGTCATTGCAACTGAGGTAATAGTGAGAAAGAGTTGCAGCACTTTGTTTGTAAGAAAATGTGAACAAAAGTGTATGCAAATATCTGACATATAAAACTTCAAATTACGTAATGTACTTACCTGTAATGTAATAAACATACTTAAACATATATCAAGTTTTACAGTTTGATTTTCACTTAAAAATTGCATTGCATCAACCTCTCTTTTATTTTGATCTACAGCATTTATTTCCATTAAAAAAATTATTATATAGTTTTAAAATTTTGTAGGCTGATGTGCCAGTGTGGTCAAGTGGTTAGCGTGCAGAGCTTCTGAACAATAAAGCCATTGTTCAAGTCCTACCACTGGCGACTTTTTTTAAAATTTTTTTTAGATTTTTTAAAATACAAATTACTTGTAAAGTTTTATAGAGATTATATACAAACATATGTAAAGATATTATACACTTTAACAAACAAAAAGATTTTTAAAAAAGCTAAAAATTCTAAAAATATCAAAAAATGGGAGGAAATTTGTTGCGCATGTGTCATGATTGAGATACTTATGTTATTTTATTTATAATTAAAATGTGTAATAAAAACTGTAACAAAAATTTAAAAAAAATAAGTGATGCTAAATTTTAACTTAAACTAAACTTGATTTGAAATTGTTATGCAGATACATTTTTTATGAAGTTACATAAGTTATGTAGTTACATATGTTATGTAGTTATATATGTTATGAATTTTTTTTTTACGTATTTTGCCAATACAATCATAAATAATAAAAAGTAAAGAAATAAACTTAAAAAAATATATAAGAAATAAAAATAAAATATATATTTTTCTTAAATTTTTATGAGAAAAACCAATATGTTGCAATTAAAAACTCAATTAAACTTTTGTGCATAGTTGTAAGTGATTAAATGTTTGAATAATAAAAGAATTAAAGTTTGCTTATTTTTGACACAAACACTTGTTTAGTAAATCATATATTTAAACACCATGTTTAAAACAATTATGAGCACTTTTAACTTAAATACCTTGTTTAACACAAAAAAACATTTATTTCAATACCTTGTCCAGCACAATCAAGAATTGTGTATTGTTCAGTAAAATATAAATTTAAATACCTTGTCTAACACAATCAAGAGGAATAGTGTACTGCCCAATAAAGCAATCACCAATGTGATCATCATCCAAAACAAAAAAACGCAGGAGAGCGAGTTCAGGTAATAAAACACGGAACTCAAAAGTTTCATCAAATACAGGATTAAAACCATTATTAGAAATTGTTTTTGTTCGCTCAAAGCGATAGTCTGCAGGCAAACCAAACATCTCGATCACAACATATGGATCAACAGTATCTGCTTTTGATGCTGAACCTCGCGGCTTGGGCAACTGATAGCCACTTATCACCTTAAACAAGGGCAGAACTGAAAACCAAAAACTGTCTTCATATGAAAAACATGATTTACAGCAATTAACATGGAAAACACCAATGATAATCACTATATATTTTACATTTTACAAACTTTATACAATACAAAAACATTGTACCTGACATTAAAAAAATGTGGAAACTCATCAAAAAAAAAAAATAATTTAAAAGTATAAGACCAATTACTGAGACATTTTTTACTTACATTTTTGTTTAAACTTAAATCACAATATGATTTTTTAATAATCATAATAATCAAAGTGCATAATATATAAATAATAACATAATATAAAAATTCTCATGATACTTGACATTTTTAACACTACTTTTACTAAAAGATTCAAAATTATCATTCATTAAAAAAAAGTGAAAAAAAATTTAATACATTTTTTTTTCAAAGTAATTTTTACAACAGATATGATATGACAAAGATTTCAATAAAATAAAAAATTTGAATTAAAATAATAAAGAATAAAAAATAAAAATATATACCTTTATAGTGAGAGTAACAGGACATACACCAGGTATCTCCTGTTTCATGTTTGAATTAAAATATGAAACTTCTAAAAAAAAGTAACTACTTTATTAAATAATATTATTCATGCATAATAATGAAAAAACTCTTTTTTTTTTCCCTTTTTATTTTGTTAATCATAAAAAACTTTTTAAATATTGAATGTAATGATGGCAAGACATATCAGTGAGCTGTGTTTTTGTTTAATTAAAGTTTTTGGTGCATAATTAATAAGAACTTGTTTAATGGAACTTATCTTGAAAAATTGATTCTATCTTAAATTTCCGTGATTAATAAAAAGTCATACTTAATAAATCTAAAAATGTTTAATTTGAGTCTAATTATATAGTTTGAAACAATATATATACACACACTAACACAACATACAAACAGTTTGATATACACAACATATATGCAGTCTGATATACACAACATATATACATGTTGGAGGCAATTATTATTTTTCTTTTTCATTCAATTCCTTTTAACTTTTAAATCCTGATAAAAAAGGTCAGTTCAAATAAATTTTGTTTGTTCTCAAGTTTTTTTCACTTTACCAACATTTTTTGGACAAAAATAATTGTGTTTTTTCACTTTACATTTTTTTCTCAAGTAATAATACTGGATATAATAATTGAGTGTTGAAATACTACAGTATAACATAAAAAAGAAAAAAAAAAACTCAATACCTTCTCTCATTACAGAAGGTTTTAAAACATAGCCACATCCACCATTTTTTAAAAAAAAGCCTCGATTAATATCCATTGCAATACCGGCATATTGATAGTTCATGGCAACTTTAAAAAAATATATGTTTATAATTATTAAAAATTAAGTTAATTTTATCCCATATTACATAACTGTAAACAACAAATTATCCATATTACATAAACATTTACCTAGTTGACATCCACAAGCCCAAAACTCAACAGGATTGAAATTGCTTGAATCTAATCGCACATTGTTTGGATACACATGACTTAAAAACTTTTTGTTGTGAATAACCAATTCTTCTGGAAAAGTCCTACATAGTTCTCTTGCTGTGTTTTCAGAGAATGAACACATTTCCCAATATTTTTCTACAAATAAATAAACACATTTAATTACACCAACAAACATTTTTTGTTACAATTAAATGTTTTTTATTACAAGTAATCTTGTTACAACTATAAATATACTTATAATTATAAATAAAAAACTATAAATATAATATAAAAATGTATAAACATAAACTTATAGTTACACTATTATACATGAGTAGGTTTTATTGCAATCATAACTTTTCATAAACATACATATTATAACAATATATAATACATTCTGTAAACATATATACTTATATAAATTACAAACTTTACATACTGCAAACTTATATTACTATTATTCATTTCTTTCCTTTTTTTTTTTAAATTATATTATCTTTCTATTGATGAATCCCATATATGCAAAAGTTTAATATTCAATGAAAAACAAGTATTAATTTATCCCAAAAGTTAATTTTAGAAAATTAAAAGTGGGAAAGGGGGCATGAAATTGCTGTTTACCAAAACAATTCTATTGCAGATAACTGGTCCAACCAACCTGTGTAAATAAGTTGTTGTTTTGCATATTGGAACTCAAACTAACTTGTAGTAATGTCAGTATGTGTTAATTATTATAAACCTCTTAGTAAAGCTTTAGAGAAATACTTTTTATATAGATGTTATGAAGGTGTGTGAAGGGTGTTATTAAGATTAAATATAGAGACTATTGAGAACTAAAATATCTTTTTGGGGATATAGAGTTAATTTCATGCTATATGTTCTTAGAGTAAATCAAAGAACCTAAATTTATTGTTATAATTCTATTTATTTTTTCCTTTTAATTTGAACTTGAGTTAAAACTTAAATGTAAATAATATAATAGATCTGGTCTGGTTTTTATTTGTGTTCAATGAACAACGCTTTTAATTAAAAAGAAATAATAATTAAAATAATTATGGAAACATGTTCCTAAATTCAAAGATAAAAATAATGAACAAATTTTGTAAACTTAAAACTAATTCATTACCCTACAACAATCACGCAAAAATGTCTTTTAGAGACAATAAGTAGAAAAATATTCAATAATTAAAAGGAATTAATGGAACTAAATAGAAATGTTAATAAGAATTAGGCAACTACATTGTTTAAGCCAAGTTCTTCCTAACCAATTTTATTTTGACTATAGTATCAAAAAATAGTTTTAAAGTTATTTCTATCGGTCGAATCTATTGCAATATCTAAACCAATTGCAAAATTCACCAGACTTACATGTTTTTTGTAAACTGTCTTTATGCTGTTTTATTTTCAGAATGGCTATTACTTTCTCATTTTCAAATGCTTGGTATATACATATGGATTTAACAATTTATTGCAAAATCAGATTTTCTAAATATTCTTTCATAAGTTTCCATTTAGCACCATTTCACTCAATCACCTTTTTCTTTATTCATTATCCTTCTTTTTAAGATGCACTTTTTTTTAATGTCATTTCTAATCGAATGGACTTTAACCATTTGCTTATTTTTGGTGATTAATATTTATTATACTAAATGGTTTAGCTCTAGATTAATTTACTTGCTAGCATCAAAGCTCAAAACTGTTACTTTTTCCAACCTTACAAAGATACTTAGGGGTCATCCCTCAATTACATTCAGAGTTGTTAGTCCTTGGCCTGGCCTTAACTCCAAAAATTGAAGAAGCTTTGTGACAACTCATACGGAACATATTACTAAAGAGTTATGATGTTGTGATGAGGGGGAAGGGTGAGGAAGAGTTGGGTGTTTAAAACAGTTAAAAATTGTATGATGTAATTTGTGGATGATCTCTTAACTATGTAGCTCATTTTCTAAACATCCCAAATCACTTATTCCAAATCACTAACTTAAAATTCTTGATTTGCAACTTGTCTTCGACTCCAGCTAATATTCAGTTTCTTGCTATTCTCCTTTAGATGGTTCAGACCAATGTCTAATGAGACCATGCTATGTTCTCACTAAAATTGTTATTATGTACTACTTTCCTACCAGATTCACCTTATCATATATATTATATATCATATATATAAATAATGTGTATGAATAAAACTAAAATCATCTTTTTAGTCCAAGCATGCATTCTCTATTTTTTCTTGGTTCTTGGAGTCTTTATAATATACTCCGCAACCTGCAGGCCTAATAATTTATTTCACACGCATTTAATTCATAACACTTTCAGTTTATGACGTTGTGAATCTAAGATATCAAAGTATTTTTTGTCCGACAATCAGAAAATCATTTGTATAATTTTTCATTATATTCTAAAAATATATATGTAATACAATTAAAAATAAAACAATATATTTGGTTCCTCAATCATCAGAACTTTTTATAAATTAATATATCTTTCATAAAATTAATATATATTTTATAAACATAAAGAAAAAGATTTTATGTTCAAAAATCAAAAACCTTTGCGTCAAATATAATTTAACAAACTAAACATTTTTAATGATATCTTTAACTCGGTTAATTTTGGATTAATTTCTATTAATTAAAAATATTTTTGGTTACTAAAAGAAAGCTAACAAGTTGAACTGAAAAATACATAATACTAAAAGAACATGTCAAATGAGAATTATCTGCATATATATCAAAACCTCCAATACTTACAAAATAAAATTTATTTGTAATTTTTGTAAATATATTTATAAGATCATCAGAACTATTTATAAATTAATATATCTTTCATAAAATTAATATATATTTTATAAACATAAAGAAAAAGATTTTATAAAATATATATACTTATGTATTTGTTTATCTAATATTTTTCTAAGATAAAAATTATTTGTTGATCATATGAAATATGAATACATTACAACACATATATACATTAATTTTTGGAATTAGTCGTAAAAGTAGTGTAGTGCAGTAGATATCTAATTTTGAGACAATCTGTAGCGGAATCCTTTAACAGGAACTTTTTCATTTAATTTTAAATGTTTTATTCAAAGTATTTTATGTTTTTTTAACTAATATTGTTGTTTATTCATAGGTATATTACCAGCACTCAGAATTAGGGTTGGCATTCAGCAATGCCATTCTAACTGCTGACTTAAAAGTGTTTGAAGTCAACGAAAATTGTCAACCTCATTACTATGTTTTATGATAAAACCAATGCAGTAGACCACCACAACCATGTGGTAGTGGTGTAGTGGTAGAGCGCTCGCCTCATAAGCAAGAAGTTCTGAATTCGATCCCCATCACATCCCTGGTAGTACCGCGCTCAACTTGTTTCTCTGCACAGCGGCCTTGTTTGTCAAGGTTTGTGTTTTGGAGTTATACAGTTGAGAGAGGGTTGTAATCACAACTAAAGTAGCTTCCTCGACTGTAGTGGCCTTCATGGTCTTGAGGAGATGAACTAAAATAAAAAAATGAACTAAAATAAAAAAAACCTTTGTATCAAACTGTTTTTACAGATCTGATGCTGACCTTAAGCAGACTATGGTAGGCAAATTATTGCTGACCGCATTTTTCCTAATTCCGAGGGCTGCATCACATTATATTATTATTAGATAGACGCAAATAATAATTTAAAAGTAAAACAAAAATTTGAAACAATATATTTTTACACAGACAAATAATATATATTTCATTAAGATGTGAAGTACACTATGTTTTTAATATAAAAATCTAAATAAAGATTTATACTTGTTAAAAACACTTGTTAAAAACAAGTTGCGCTACTGAAATCTCATAACCAAATATACTGTTTTATTTTTAATTGTATCCCAAAAATTTTTTGGGATTTAATAAGAAAATATACAAATAAATATGATTTGCTAATTGTGCCATAAAAAAATACTTCAACAAAATACTTCTTCAAAAAGTAAATCCTTCAATATCTTAAAAAAAAACAACCACAAAGACGCCATATACTAATTTTTTTTTAATCCTTTAAACCTTTTAAGTGGACTATTCACTAACACGTATTGCTTTTTGGGGTTCTTTTGTCAAAAAACTTCGATTAACTAAGACTTTTTTTTTTAACCACATGTAAGTGCATATAATAACAAAACTACCAATACTTCAATAAAGATTCCAAACTTTAAATGCTCGAAAATATAATACCATTGCACCAAATATAATTAAACATAACTAAACATTTTCACAGATATCTTCAGTTCAGTCAAACTTCTATTAAATTCTATTTATTAATGACTATTATATTACAAATTTAAAAACATCAATTAAAATTTAAAACGTAAAATGTTCAAAAATCAAAAACCTTTGCGTCAAATATAATTTAACAAACTAAACATTTTTAATGATATCTTTAACTCGGTTAATTTTGGATTAATTTCTATTAATTAAAAATATTTTTGGTTACTAAAAGAAAGCTAACAAGTTGAACTGAAAAATACATAATACTAAAAGAACATGTCAAATGAGAATTATCTGCATATATATCAAAACCTCCAATACTTACAAAATAAAATTTATTTGTAATTTTTGTAAATATATTTATAAGATATGTTTATAAAAATTACAAACTTTGAACACTCGAAAATAAATTATTGTTGCCTTAAATATAATTAAACATAACTAAACATTTTCACTTATATCTTTTATTGATTAAAAAATTCAATTAATCAGTTACATTAGTGTGTTGAAAATCTTGTTCGGGATGATTTTAGATACAAAGATATGTTAAAAATTGATGATGACATTTCGGTTATGTAAAAAGCGATAACAGAGAAAGAAATTGTTCAAGATTGATGTAGTTGACAAAGAAATGCAAGAAGTAGAAGGAAACAAAACAACTAATGATGACAAAGTTATTTGTCAAATGATGACAACCAAAGAAGTTTATAAAGCAATTGATAGCCTTGTTAATTTTTCGATGTTTACTAAGAGTAGTGAAATTATAAGAGTAGCTTTGTGCTTTGAATGAATCAAATATCAATTTAAGACTTTTTTTGTTTATAGTATATATTATATATACAAAAATATAAATTTCACTTAAAACTATATAGTTCTAAATGTATGTAAATAATATTTACATATTGAAAAACATTTGATAAGTCTTAAAATCTTGATAAATCTGATATTTCCAAAAAGTCCAACACAACAAGAACTTTGCTTAATCTGGCATTCGCGATGTCGGACAATATATATATATACCTCTTCAAAGTGCGAGGTAACAGATTCTACCGTAATACAATTAATTGAATGTTTTGTTTTTTGATTAATATAACATTTATTTAAATAGAATATGATATGTTATATAACACGCAATTATAAATATATATTGAGTAATATACAAAAATATACTATATAATATAACTATTATTATATAATACAATATTTTAAAACTAGCTGTCCAGACTTAAAAAATAAAGATTATGTTAGGTCTATTTCATACTGTCCATTTCTATACTTATTATTATTATTATACTTATTACTTACTTTAATATTTTTAATAAGCAGTAGAAAAATTATTATTATTATTATTATTATTATTATTATTATTATTATTATTATATATATATATATATATATATATATATATATATATATATATATATATATATATATATATATATATATATATATATATATATATATATTTATATATATAAGTTTAAAAAGGAAAAAATATATATATATATAAGTTTAAAAAGCATGTGGAAATAAACTTAAAAATATGTGGAATAATGGACTTACCATGACCTGTATTTTACAGGTCATGTTAAGTCTTTTTCACACCAACCATTTATATATATATATTCATTTTAAATGACTTAAAAATAAATAAAAATCTGTTAAATGTTTGTTTTGAGTTAACAATTATTGTTGAATACTTTATACCTTCTTATTGTAAAATTGTAAACTTATATAAAAAAAAACAGGGAAGGGCTTATTAATTTTTTTCTTTATTAAGTTTCAATTAGGTTTTTATTAAATTTTTATTCAGACCATTTGCAGGTTTTTAGGACTCTTGCTCCTTTAATTAATTTTGAAGAAAATAAGAATTTAAAAACAAATGAGCATTAAGTTGAGTATTATATAATATGAACTATTTATATTATATAATATAATTAAATTATAAAATATAATTAAATTATATAATATATATTGCTATATAATACTGGTTTGTAGGTATAAAAAATTTAATAAACTTTTTGTATTTAAATACAATTGTTTATTTACTTTGAAATAATTTTTTCGAATTCTTCTTGTTAATCAAGAAAAGACTTAAAAGCATTTTACTTTTGATTAAAAAAAAAAAAATTTCTAGAAACAATAATTGAAGAAGAAATCAAGAAGCAAACAAATCATGAATCAATTTAATATTATTTATTACATAATTTTTAAAAATATATTATTAACATTATATATAACATATATTCTTTTGAAAATCATAAGAAACACTTACGCTGTTCAGAAGAAAAAGTAAAATTTTGAAAACGCACTAATTTACATAATACAACAAGATCAGAGAATTCCTTTGCAAGTTTTATTGTCTTTACATTTTTTGATTCTTCAGGCTAGATTTAACAACAAAAACAAAATCTTGAATCATTATAAAATAATGAAATATATATATTATAAAAAATCATCAATATCATAATAAATCTTCAATAATCATCAATAAAATAATAAATCTTGAATCATCTCTAAGCTCAGATTAACATACAAAAAGTTTTGATTAAAAACATCATTGGGAGTATGCTGTGCTAACATGGTAAATAATATTTATTGCTTTAATCTTTAAATATATCCTTTATTTTTGATTTATTGGTTTTTATTGATTTTTTCTTCTTATCCTAAACTTGTTTACTATTTATTAGAGGTGATAAAAACTCACAGAATTTAAAGCATTTAACTGTGAAGATTTAATGGTTGTCAAGGGAATCTTTTGGAAAGCATCATTGTCAGTTCCAGTACCATGATTGACCTCATTGTCAACCAATTCAGTATTATCTCCAGAATAAATTTCTTTTTCTTCTTCTTCTTCACTTACATCTCCATTACTAGATATTGACTCTGAAGATTTGAATGCAAGCTTTTTGCTCTAAACACAAAATATAACTTTATTGAAAAATACATACAGAAGTATTCTTATACAACAATAAATCTAAAAGTGTGGTAATTATTATCTATTAGAAAAGAAAATTGTTTTTCTAAATATTATTGCAAGTATAATCATTATGTAAAAAAAAAAAGTGAAAAAAAAAACAAAAACTTGTGCTACTGATGGTAATGAATAATAATAATAATAAATAATAATAAATAATAATATTTCAGTCTTCTCTGTTTGAATTTTAATGCCAGCACGCAAAAAAGTGCTGACCAGATGGTCATTTTTAGGTTAGCGTGTATGATTTAAAAAATTCATCTTTTTCTGTTATTTAAATTATAATAAAATAAGCAAAAAAAATGAATAAATACTAAATAAAACAGTTTAAAAAACCCCGGCAAAATGAATGTTTTAATTAAAACCTAGATGAAATAATTAAAATAAAAACGGTAAAAAAATAAAAACGTTTTAAATAAATATTAAACAGAATAATTAAAAAACAGCAGAAAGTCTTATTTAAATTCTAATTCTAAATTAAAAAATAATAAAAAAAAAAAATAACAGCTGAAAAAAAAACAAAAAAACATTTGATAATATTTATATTACCCAAATAAATAAAAACTAAGTGACAAACGTTTTATTTAAATTCTAATAAATTAATTAAAAAATATCAGTTTAAAAAACGCCTAATTTGAATTTTAGATAAGATGATAAAAAAAAAAAGACAAAAAAAACAACAACATATATTTAAATCCTAAATAAAAAAATTACATTGGGTATGGCAAACTGAATGTTTTATTTAAGTTCTAGATAAAATAATTCACACATAAAAGTGTTTTCACGATTTCCTTATAAACATGTTTAATGTACAAAAAAGATTTAATTCAATTAAAAAAAAAATGCTTTTATATTTTTGGCAAGCCGTATTTTATACGCTCACAAAATTTGTGGGCATGTGGGTGAGAGCAAAGGAGCTTGCCAAACAAAAAAGATATATATATCAAGCATTCTCAGGAGATGCGTGCGGTCGCATGCTTTATTTGACCACATATAACAATTTTTTTTACAACTTGGCCACGGTATTTTGCATGTAATGATAATTGAATGTTTTAAAAATGCACTGAAAAAACCAAAATATTTATTAAGAGATAATTAGAAATTAACAAAGCATAAACTGAAAAGAGAAACGAACTTAATGAACAATAAAATAAAGTATAAATCAGAGAAAATAAAAGCATAAAACTAATATTTTTTTTAAATTTAAAATCATCTCAATTAATGGCTTAAAGCTAATAAATTTTCTTATATCATCACGTTGACATAGTGCTTAGGTTGATAATTTATATCATTTACGAGGTGTGACTGTTATATCGCCAATGGTTTAGGGTTTAAATCCTACTAACTGATCTTTTCAAATGTTTAAATAATTAAGTATAGAAGCAATTAAGCTTGGATTAAATAAATTTGAAAATTCAATTTTTTCTAAATTCTTTGTAGTAAAACGCTTTTAAATTAAAATTAAAATATCTATTAATTTTATGCTTATTTTCTCTGGTTTATTTTTTATTTATTTTATCATTTGTTAAGATTTTTATTTTCTAATTTAGTTTTGTATCTATTTTTTTTTTTTTTATTGTTATTATATATTATGTTTCCAACTTATAGTTTGTTATTTTTAATTTTAGTTTAAAGTTGATTATTCAGTGCATTTTTTAAACATGCTAACTTAACAAAATGCAAGGGCTGCCGCCAAGTTGTCAAAACAAAATATTACATGCATGGTCATATAAAATGAACTTCTCAGGCAACGCGTGAAAAGTTCATTTTATATGACCTGCACGCGTCTCTTGAGGAGGCTTGACACACACATATATGTATATTTATGTGTATATATATATATACACATACATATACAGGCTAAAAGATAGTAGATGTAGCAGCACTCCCTTGCGGGTCAGGCTATTTGTCAGTCGATGTAACAGCACTCCCTTGCGAGTCAGGCTATAAGATAGTCGATGTAGCAACACTCCACGGATGATTTACAGTAAAAAAAAATAAAAATAAAAACATTTTATTAAAAAAAATAAAAATAAAAACATTGTTTATATTGTTAAAAACATTCAGAATGTTTTTAAAACATTCTGGTCAATTAAATTTGCGTTTTTGTGGTTTTTTTAAAAAACGATTTATTTGTAATTAAATTAATGGTTTTTACTTTCGTCCAACACGCAAATGTTGGATGAAAGTCAAAAGTAATTAAAAGTGACGTATGTGTTGGCGTAAGAATCACTTTTTCTTTTCGCTCTTCCCAAAGACAACAAACTATAGATCTATATATATATATATATATATATATATATATATATATATATATATATATATATATATATATAT
>NC_088924.1:28192500-28230000 GCF_038396675.1 Hydra vulgaris | reverse complement strand
ATTAATATTGTAATAATTGCAACACTCCATATTCATCTCTGGACAAAAATTAACAATTAGTTGATTCTCATTGGTTAAGTACTAATAATTACAAACAACAATTCCCTTAGGCATTATTTCCACACTTGTGCTGCTGATTTTTCGTGAGTTTTTGTGAGTAATTATAAAAAGTTGCTAATGTTTTGGAGGACCACATTTTTGCGTTAAAATACCAATAAAAACAAAAAAAACAAGTTTATTCATTTTAAAGTAGTCTTATTATGTACAAATCTTTTTTCTTATATGTAATATTAAGCATTTTTTGTATTCAAAGCGTAATTAAAAAAATAAAATTGCTGTAATAGTATTCAAAGTAGAAAAAAAGCATTTTTTTACTTGGTTGCTAATGTTTTGGAGGACAGTGTATATACATATATACATATACATACATACATACATACATACATACATACATACATACATACATACATACATACATACATACATGCACGCATACATACATACATACATACATATATATTTTTGTGTATAAGTAAACACAGAATTTAGTTTCCAAAGTTTTTTATTCATAACCAATAGATATTTATTTTTTCCAACAAGTTAAAATCTACTTTCTAATATCTTTAAAAAAAAACAATAATTCTATTGCATTTATGCATATGTGTTATGGACTAATCTTAAAATTTCTTGCTCTACCAATAAAAATTAATCATCATAAATATTTTTTTTATGTCACAAATAGGTTTTTATTTACTTTATGACATAATTATTTGTCATAAAGTTTGTAATTAATTTTAATAAAAACAGAATATCTTTTATAATAAATGATATATTGCATACTTTAAAGTAACAATTGTACAACCAAAACATATGTAAATAAAAAAACATGAAAAAGGGACACGAAATTTAACCTTTCACAGGAAGTTAAAGTACATTAGTATTTACTATAAATTTTATTGTTTTTCTTATGCACTATGAAACCAGATGATGTACCCTAGTATACATAAATTCAACTGCATTCAATTAATTTTTACTATTAATTTCTTTTTACTATTAATGATTTTACTTATACTACATATGATTTTTCTCATAAATGGTTTTAAAACTTCTTTTTTCTTAAAACTTTTTTCTCTTCAATTTTAATTAAACAAATTAAAATTACTGTTAAATTTTGAGAAGAAAATATTTGTACCGAGTAGATAAAGCTGATAAATGTTAGCAGTAATTTTCTTTTTTTATTACTTAAAAGTAAGTACTTTTGAAAACTGTGAAGTGAAAACTTGAGGGCAAGTTGTTGCAATATTTTAAACATTAAGAAAATAAATTTAAGGTTTCTTTTATCAAAGTTGGATCTAAAATGATAAATAACTTTGTTTGTGAACTGTACACATACAATTGTGCCTATGATAAATGTGTTGCATGCATGCAAAATGTTGATACATTTGCTTAGAAGTATCCTGGGATGAGTAGAGAAAGCCTGAAACTTAAACATATGCAAACATCAAAAAGATTTAAAGAAGTCTATTGTAACAGAACTTATTGAGCACATATCAGTGATGAGTGATAAATTCATTAAACACACATTTAAAAGAAAAACTAATCAACAATTTTTAAGAAATTGAATAAATATTATGTTTCAATGAATATTTATTCTGAAATTGCAATAACCCAAGTTGACTGTGCTAGAAAATGGCAGGTTTCTAACAAAATGAACTGCGAGCGGTTAATTTTGATAGAAACCTACAATTTCTCTCATAACAAAAAAACCTACAACATCTCTCAATACAAAACCCAATTTCTCTCATAACCCTTGCAGTCTGAAACATTGAGTTAAAAATATTTGCTATAGTTTCTTATTCAATTGATCATACAATTTTTCAGTTATACCGTACATCAACAAAATCCAAAGAGTTAAAGAAGTTTTGTTCAGCACCATTTGATTTTAATTCCATTTTTGCTTCAAGATTGAACTAATAATTTTTTTTGTAAAATAAATCAGTATGAAAATTTCGTAGTTTATGGCTTTTTATTATGACTGCCTGATTGCTGAATAAATAACATGTCTAGAACAAAGTGAAGTTTCAGAGAAAATTTTATTTGAAAATATGCTGATCAAAAAACACTTTATTCCGTGTTGCACCACTGAACTCATGTTTTTATTTTTGTCTTTTGTCAGTTTTATGTCTCGTGTCAGTGTTGTGTTTTATGTCAGTGTTATGACAATAAAATTGTGCTTAACTCATTTTATAAAATTTTTGTTCAAGATTAGTTTTTAGTAATAAAAAATTACTTTTAAGTGATAGAAAATTTTTTATTAAAGAAAATCTATCGGAATGATATGTCACTGAACTATGGAAATAGCAATATGATGATTTTCTTATACTATATATGGTAATTTTTTAATCAACTAAAATATGCCAATTTAATTTTTATTACCTAAAGAAAAGATTTTAAAACTTATAAAGATTAGAAAAATAAAAACTTATTTAGAAAAATACGTGTAAAGAGAGCTATGATAAACAGTTTAATGAAAGTGTTCAAGTTTAACTCTTGATAGATATCAATCTTTTTTTTTTTTTTTAAGTATTTTTTAGATAACCTGTCTATTTTTCTTGTAGGATAGCAGCCTACAAGAAAAATATGTCATCTAAAAAATGTTTAACGGAGTTAACTTTATCTTAGTTTCGGTTTTTTAACTTTTAAAAATTATTTAAGTAAATAATTTAATAAATGCAAAACATAAACTTAAAAATTGTATAAATATTTTTTGAAATCGATTTGGGCATAAAAATATTTTAATTTAAAAAAAATATACATGCTTTAATAAAACTAGTAAGCAAAAATATCTCTTAATAACGCTTAATAGCAATCATAAAAATTGAACCAAACAAAAATAAACATACTCAGTTGAGTAGAATGCATTCTCTGCAATAACTTTGATAGTATCAAGAAAAGGTAGCTTTAGAGTGCAATTATTTCCATGGTAAATACTAGGCTCTCCTTCATCTCCATCGTAACATTCTACTGTAATTTAAAATCATTTGAAATATAAATAATAAGTTAAAACTGATTCAAATAGGTTTTCTTTTTAATTACATACTAACCTCCTCTAGGCCCAGGGGACGGGAGGTGCAGCACTATAACCCTCTCCTATATCTTTGACACATATACCTAGGTATTAATACATTCAGGAGCTGTATTAATACATTCAGGATTTCTGTACCTCTAGTTCTAACTAAAGCAAGGTTTACTACACCTGCACCTTTCTTTTTATCATTAAATACTGTGTTTAACAACAACAAAATTTGAGATTTTAAACAAAAATTAAAAAAAAATTAGGCTGTTTATCTAGAAATTCTTATCTAAAAGTTAAACGATAACACAATTTTTGGTTGTTTACCAAAAAACCTGGTGTTAAAACAAAAAAAGTAATAAAAATAAATAAAAAATACTAAAATTTGAGATTTTAAACAATAATTTAAATAAAAAATTAGGCTGTTAATTTAGAAACTCTTATCTAAGAGTTAAACGATAATACAATTTTCAGTTATTTACCTAGAAACCTGGTGTTAAAATTAAAAAAATTAAAAATACTAAAACATTCCTAAAAAACTATAGTAAGTATAAATCAAAGATAATCAAGGTTAATTTTACAAAACTGCTAAAATGAAAGCTTTTTTACAAACTAAAAATATCAACTTAATAAATACTTAAAGGCCATCAAATTTTACAAAGATATATAGATCAAAGGTTGAATTAAGTGATCCCTTATTGAGATATCTGGAAAAACTTCTGGTCATCAAAATTTTAATTTACATAAAACTGTGAACTGCAAAAGCAATAACAAAACAAAAAACTTACATTTATAATTTTTTTTGTTTTTGTTTAAGCAACAATTAATCCAAATAATATAAGTAAGAAATGAATAAAATAAATATTATATATATTAAACCCCAAATTTTAATTGAAATAAAAAGCCATGTAGGCAAAAGGCAATAAAAATAATATTAAAAGCTTTAGGAACTTTTATATCTTTAAAAACAAGCATTTCTTAAACTGTTACAAATGGTCCAGAAATATGTGTATTAATTTTAAAATCAACAAAAAAAAAATACAGCTAACTTTTTAAATAGTGGGAAACTACAACTTTAAAAATTTAAATGTTGTTAATTAATCAATTAATAATAAAATGAAAGGTCAAAATATGTATTTTTCAACACTTGAAAATTTAAAAGTTTTTTTTTTCTTTTTTTTTAAACTTTAAGCGCTATAAATTAGTTTTTATATTTTTTAAACAACTCTGTTTTTAGCACTCAAAGTAAATGTTCGTACCAACACTCGAGTTACAGTTAAATAAGTAACAAATAAAAGATCAAAATTAGTGAATTAGCAACTATTTAAATATATCATAATTACTAAAATATTTCAGACTAATGCAATTCACATATTCATAAATACCTTTCGTATATATGTTTACTTTTTTTAATATTTCATTGTACTGTTTGGTTTATTTTTCTATTATTATTTGATGATTATTATAACAAACTAATAAAGTTTTTGTAGATCAATTGATATCTTTTATTGAATACTGATTATTGAATTATTGAATACTGATTTATGGATTTTTTATGACATTAGAGGGATTTAAAAAACCAAAAAATGAAGACTAGAAATTTTTCCAGATAATGAAAATCAACCTTTGTAGATTTATATACTTTTATTTATTAAGAGCACATACTTTCACTGATAATAGGGATAGGTAAAATTAAATGTAAATACTGAAGGTTTTAGTTGTAATTGATCACTTATGACCTAAAAACTGTAACTATATCATACTTTAATTAACTATCATCCTAATTAGAAAAATCTGCAAAATAAAAAGTTTACATTTTGCTGCATTGTGGTTCACATTATACCATGGTGTATGGTGTGGACTAGTACACACCATACATAAATACCAGAACACACCATACATAAATATTTATTTATAAAATAATGTATTATTTTACACTTTTATTTAAACTTACTAATTCTTCTTTTTATATTTAAGATAACTAAATTAAAATGTTCAATAAAACTGCAGATATAAATATTAACTTTAGGAAAAAAACAGAAATTTAATGAACTTACATTCAATATACCTACAACCTCTCTGCAAACAAGAGACGAACCCTTCAACACTAGATTTACCTGTCAGCTGATCCTCTATAAGATATCTGAATAAAAAATAATTTAAGTAATAATTTTTTTTTAAATTTTTTTAATTCTTATTTAATTTTAATTTAGGTAATAATAATTTAAGCTTTTAAAGTTTTCTAATATTGCACAATAAAAGATAAAATTGAAAGAGATATTTAATACTATTATTATACTACAAAATATGCCAGTGATTATGACAACATACGTGTTATTAGAAGCAGCAATAAAATAATGTGACAGTGGTTTTTTCATATCCTCACAAACACTTTCATGTTCTGCTTTGAATATACTGCAATCTTCTTCAAAAAAATATTCTGTTAAACCTAAAATTAGAAGTAGCAATAAAATAATGTGACAATAGTTTTTTCATATCCTCACAAACACTTTCACGTTCTGCTTTGAATATATTGCAATCTGCTTCAAAAAAGAATTTTGTTAAACCAAAAAAAGTTTAAAATAAAAATGCAAGAATTTAATCCAAAAAACATTCCTGTTGCTATTAAATTTACAAATGCAAGCAAACCCCCAGTAGTATAATTATTGTTGATTTGTGCATTTTGTCTGACACAGACAATTTGAAAGTGCAAAAAATATCATTGATGACAAAAAATGCAAAGTTTATTATCAATTAATAATAATTTTTTTTTCATATTAACTCAAAGTGAGAACACTTCTATATTTTTCTAAATTTTAGTTTATTGTGTTACACTCTAATTAGTTAAAGTAATAATTAAATATACAATTATAAAGTAACTTTAGATAGTCAGAGCAACATTAAAAAAAAAATACCATTTTGTATAAAATTAAGTCAATCAAAAAATCAAAAAAAAATTTAAAAAGGTAAATTAAACAACATATCTTTAAATGACAATATATTTTACTATTTTAACTAATTTTAATTTAAACTAATGTAACACACTGCTTCAAATTTAATTTTGATATGTAATGTAACACACTGCTTCAAATTTAATTTTGCTATATAATGTAATTAATTTTTTTGTTAATATAAATATTAATTACAATTAATATGATTACAACTACAACATTTTGCAATTAGATGCTGTATGTTTTTTTTTACCTGCTGTTGTATCTACAATAGTGTAGTACGAGTAATCAGGGATGCAGAGTCCCAAAAAAGACTCTGGATTTGAATGTCACAAAAAGCTTACTTCTTCCTAGTTTTTTACAATTTTTTTTTAGATAACATTGTATAACATGTAAAATGTAATTACTTAAGTTTAGTTTTTTAAATGCATAACTGTTACTTGAAAAAGTAATTTATTTTTATGAGTAAAAGTAACTTGCATTAAAAAGTTGTTTACTTTTACTTTTACAAATGTAAATTACTTTTTATAGTAAGTTTAAAAGTAATTTACTTTGAAAATTATATTTTCACACCTTTGAATGACAAATAATTTCAAGTTTAATTTTTTTAATCAAAAAAAATTCAAAGTGAAAAAGTAAAAAAAATTAACAAAACAAAATTGATAACTTTTGATAACTGCAACAGCTGCTTAGTTCATTTAATATAGCAAACGCAGTAGGGTGGTTCAAAAAATTTAAAATTATATGTTTGATTGTGAAGAAAAGTATTCTATATAATAATATATAGCCTATAAATATATAAAGCCTAACTTAAAAAAAAAACAACTAAAAAAATTAAGTCCAAATCACAATATTTAAACAACCAAATCCAAAACACATTTAAAATCAGACCCGTAGCAAGCTTTTGTTTGAGAATTTTACTTTATTTAACGATATGGAGCAAACTCCAAGCATTTATATCTTAATGTTTATGTAAAATAAAGGCTTTGCTTTAAAAAAAATTGAGATAATGGGAGTCTGGAAACAAGAAAACCCTAAAATATTTACCTCCCTCTCAAGCCATTAGAGTGAGACCAATGAGTTTATAAAACACTTTTTTTTAAACATTTTAAAGAAAATTAAAGTTCATTGACAAGTCTTTAATGTCATGCAATTATCTCTTAATGTTCGAAAACTATGACCTTATAAATACTTTCCCCCAATTATTTAACCATACAAATTTTAGTTTTTTTAGCAAAGTAGCAAAAAAGTCTCAGAAAAAACAAGCACCCTCTTAAAAAGTTTGAAGCTCCAAATTGAATATTGAAGACAGTTTGGCTCAAAGAATGGTTTTTATAGCCAAAACGATCATGGACCAGGGCTAGAGAAGGTTGTAATAGGTAGTAGTATAGTGGTAGAGTGCTTATCTCATAAGCAAGAAGTTCTGAGTTCAATCTTGACCACATTCTTGATAGTACCACGCTTGTTTCTCTTTCAACTTGTTTCTCCACGCAGCGACCTTGTTTGCCAAGGGTTGTGTTTTGGAGTTATAGAGTTGAGGGACGGTTGTAACTACAACTAAATATAGCCTCTTCAACTGTAGAGGCCTTCATGACCTTTATGGAGGAAGGGGGTGGGGGTGGGGTGAGGTGATTGGGTGAATTCAAATATAGTAATAATAATAATAATAATAATAATAATAATAATAATAATAATAATAATAATAATAATAATAATAATAATAATAATAATGGGCAGGAACTGATTATTGATATTTTTAAACAGGGAAAAAATACCTAAAACCATGCAGACCAAATGTTGAAAACTAAATGTTAGTTACTTAAAGCTTTACTTTTTTGTATTACTATTGTACAAGATCCTCTCAAAGTTATTATAGAATATAAGAAAATTTACTTATTAAATTTAGATTACTTTTAACTTACTTTAAAGATTATATAAAATGTAAGCTTATGTAATTTAAATTTTATTTTACATTATTTATTTTTAATAAAAATTTACTTATAAAATGTTTTTACTTATAAAATGCCTACTTAAAAAATATTATATTTATAAATTTAATTAACAATTGCTATTACTTTTATGTAATTCATTTTCATATGCAAATTTTTTTTAAAAAATGTAAGCATATTAAAATTTAAAAATTGCACAAACTGTGATTCTTTTGAACTAAAATGTAGTAAATAAATGAAATAAATTCAAAAAAAAAAAAAACTTGCCATCAAGTCCTAATATTTGCTTTTTACGACCCTCTTCAGTTGGTTCACACCGATTAATAATGTCTAATGATTGTTCCAGAGAAGCTGAAATAAGCTGAAACATAAAATCTATATATGATATATATGATATTGTGATTTAACCAAAAACAACTACTTTATATAACAAATATTATTATACATTATTATTACTTATCCTTTTTTAAATAAATATGTAAATACATTTTAAAAATGCTTTATAAATAATTGATTGAAATATCTCATCAACAGATTGATTGAAAAATCTAAATTCTTTAATTCTCAATCTGTGAATCTTTGTCAATATAACGTATTAAAAACTAGAAGTACCCCTTGCTCAGTTTCCAAAAATATCATCAAATCTTCTTTGGTTAGATGGGAACCATTACTTGAGTACCTATTAAAAACGGGTACAACATTATTGCATTGAATTATAAAATTATTTTACATTTTACTTTTAAGTACTTACTTTACAAGTAAGAAGTATATTTCTTGTCGAGTTGTTAATTCAATAAAGAATTTACAGAAGTCATTCTCGCTTAGGAAATTTTCTGTATTATCACTAAGCAGAGATGCAGTAACAGATTGTAAGTGAACTTCCTAAAAAATTGATAAAATATAAAAAAAAATTACTAAAGCTATAATAACATTAAAGTTTTAAACAAAATTAACTCAGGCCTCGGTGGAAAGTGAAGTCTTAAACTCTTGCTCTCGCCTACAATACCCTAAAGTGGATAACGGAAACAACTTACTGCACAAAAAGTATAATTTTGTCATGAATATAAATCACTTTCTTTTCTTCTCTATTTTTAGATATTGATTAGAAAAATTAGAAAATCTGGCGCAAACTACATCATATAAAAGGAAAAAACTTGAATTTTAGATTGAAGTTTTTTGTTTACAAAATGCAAACTTTTTTTGCTTAAAAAAAGCAATTACTAATTTTTTTGCATAATATTCACTGATCTTTAGTAGTGCTTGAGATTATATTTTAACTATATAAATAGATAACAACTTGTTGACTTTATAATATAAGTTAATCTATACTAACATAAAGTTTCTGTTTTAGTAAGCAGAATTTTAGTATTATAGATGCGAATATAAATAATTAAATAAAAAATAGAAGTATAAGTATAAATATAATATATATAATATATGATATATATATATATATATATATATATGAATTTTGTTTGGTAATTATATTGTTTTAAATAAAAACATTGTGAGAAAAAAGAATTACTGGATTTTCTATTTGTTTCACTGTTCTGACTATTTTTGAATTTACATATATATATATATATATATATATATATATATATATATATATATATATATATATATATATATATATATATATATATATATATATATATATATGTATATGTTTTTTACTGCTGTAATGTTTTTTACATTTTTAGAATATCTTGACAGTAATATAAAAAGAATTCATTAAAATTATATATTTTTTAAAGAAATATTTTTTATAAAAAGCAATTTAGTATCATTATTTTTTTGAACTCACTTTTTTTAAGTTTTTTGAGAAAAACTTATTTTTATGCCTGCATATAAAAATCGATTTTAATATTTTATTTGATAAGCATTCTTGTATTAGACTTGAAAAGTTGTAGGTAGTATGGGTCAGGAAAACAAGATGGAAGAGAGTTTCAAAGGGTTGAAGTGCGGCAAAAAAATGGACAGATAAAAGTTTATAGAGCTTGCAGGGACAGATACAGAAAAAGAATAAGACTTTGATGAAAATGGAATCAGGAGTAAGAAAATGGCAAGCACAATAAAAAGACAACAATAGCAGATGAGAACTTTGCAATGCATATATGGATTGCATAAAATGTTTCCATAAGAGGTCAGTAGTGAACAATTCAAAAAGACATAACAAAGAGCACTCAATGAGAGGGTTACCATTCATTAATTTAGGATTGTTAACAGTACTGTGATAGTTGTCTACAGTAAATAACTAAGCATTTTTGGAGTTAAAATTCCATTCACATAAAACACACTGCAAGCATCAAGCTGTTACAGAAGAGAGGTATATTTAAGATCAGCTGACTGTTCTGAACAACTGAAAAGATATTTTGTCAAGACAGAAGTATAAAGTTGAGTCATCAGCAAAAAGAGCCACTTTAGATGTGAGGTTGTCAGAAAGATCATTAATGTAAATAAGAAACAAAACAGGATTAAGGACAGAACCTTGAAGTTACTGGAAATGAAGAAGAATGTTAGGCTTCAAGGATGACTTTAATAAAGTGGTTAGAAAGAAACAATATGATAATCTCAAAAAACTTTCCCAAATACACTTTATAAAACAAGCTTATGGAGAACCAGCATGCCAAACTTTGTTGAAAGTTTTAGATATGTCCCTTGCCTCTCCGCCTCCATCTAAAATAAAATCTTTCAATCCCAGCACTTAGCATGTCAGCCATAGAGTGAGAGGATCAAAAACTGTATTGATTGTCTGACAGTAATTTATTTGATTTAAGATGAGATGTGAGAAATTTGTTGATGAAAGACTTAAAGATCTTGCTAATTACAGAAAAAAGACTGATCGAACTAAAATTGAAGGGATCGGAATGTTCTCTGAAAATGTTTTTGAAAATGTTTTTGAAAATTGAAACCAAAGTTGCCATTTTCCAGTAGGCAGGAAAACAAAACTTAGTCAAGCACTTATTAAATAGTTTACAGAGAATTGAAGAAAGTTCTAGAGTACAATTTTGTAAGACTATGACAGGAATGTTGTCTGGACCACAAGCTTAAGAATAGTTTAACTGAGATATAACTTGAGCAACAGAAGCTGGAGTGATTTATATGTCTAATAATGGGTTATACTATTAAATTGGAATAGAATGAAGATTCTAGAGTTGAATTAGAAGAAAAGTTCTTTGCAAATAGTTCTGCCTTTTCTTTGGGAGAGGTTATAAGATCAGTCCCATGAATGAGAGATGGAATGTTAGACCTAACTTTGATAATGACACTGGTTGAAAACTTTTCAAAAGTCTCAAGAGCCTAACTTTTGAGATAAGATATGAGTTTCAGTGAACTAAGAATAATGGAGCTTAGCAACAGACAGCACCCTTTTAACATTAATTTCTTACAATAACAAATAGTTGTTTGTTCTCAAGAGAGTCATTCTTTTGAAAAAAATGATTACGATTAGATACAGCAGTTGCACAAGAAGGTGAAAATCATGGAAATCAGGTGAAAATCAGCTTGACTTGGAACTGACGAGAAAGAATAAAAGCTTCCATTACTGCCTGAATCCAGGAGGTTACATAGGAGGTGCATTTATCAGCGGAAAAGAGAAAAGATATTAGCCCAAGGGCCATTGTAAAGAAATCACAAAAAGAATCTCAGTTAGCTTTTGGGTATTAGTAACCAGTGCGAAAATAGGGTGAGTCTGAAAAAGAAGTAAAAGATGAAAAGATTAGCAGAGATCATTGCATGGCCAGAACCACTTAAGGGAGAAAAAGGAGAAATTAAACAATCAGAGTGAAGGTAAATAATTTGGGTTGTCTGGAAAACGAGTCACAAATTTAATTATATGAGTAAGAGATTGAGAAATGCAGAAGTTATAGGCTTAAGTATTAGCAGAGATTCAAAATTAATTTCTTGACTAATAGGTGAATTGATGCGTAAGTATACCTCCAAGCCAAGCATGTTACAATTTAAGGCGTAGCGAATTAAAGGATAGTACCCATCAATACTGAAATGAAGAAGAAACAGCCAAATTTAAATTAGTCTCACATAGAGCAAGCAAGTCTGGTGAATTTTGCAAGAGGTAAGATTCAACTGATGAAAGGTTATTTCACAGACCACAAATATTTGTGAAAGATATGTTAAAACAGTAAAGTGGTGGGGATAGTTTTTTATGTTTAATATTATGGTTTACTTTGGGTATGATTTAAGTTTAAAAAGAAACTGACTCATTCTTAAATAGAGCTCAGCATCCCAAGAAATGAGCTATGCAGTTGTCTCAGTCCTGTTAATTAACCTAAAGTCGTAATATATAAAGAGCCCTTTATGTGGCCTTGACAATGCACACCAAAAATGTTAACAGAGACACCATCCTTGTACAACATGGCACTGTTAATACTTTGACAGTTTTCAGCTGTTAATGGAATCAGCCTCTTTGAGAACTACCTTATAGAAAAACCTTAGTAACAGTCAGCCTCAGAACCATTAAACTGAGTTTTTAAAGCTGAACCCTCATTAGAAAACTTAACTTTTTCTAGAATATCTAGAATAGGAATGTTTTTCAATGAGTAAGTGAAATCGGTTAGTTTTCATCTTTACATGAAATATTAAAATACATTTAAGAGTGCTCAACAAATGTTAAAAAAGGATCCTAAGACATAAATGAAAACTTTTGAATGTATCCTACAAAAATAGAGTGCTTCAAGGTGCATTAACTGTTAGAGTAAATACCTAAAGGTTCTTCAAAAACTTATTTATCTTTTTCACCATTATATTTTTAGATGTGTTGTTTGTTACCCAAAGTGGTTACTACTTAGACTATTACAAAGTTCCAAACTTGAATAAACATTTCTGAAACAAAACAATATACTGCCAATATAAGCAATAATTTTATTTTATCAATTAGTGAAACTAAATTTGGATATTATATAAATTTTTGATTCTATAAGAATGGTCTTAACAATTGTCCACCTCTCTTGTATGGTTCAAACTTTATCACCTCACCTAAAGACAAAGTTGAATTGCTTGCTAAAAACTTTTCATCAATATCATCTCTTTATTCCACTAATTGCGTTCTACCTGATATTGCCAATAAACAGGTTGATCCATTGCTTAACACTCGTATTACTCCAGCTTCTGTATCTAAAGTGATTTCCTGCTTAGACTCTTCTACAGTTTGTGGCGTGGACAGCATACCTGTTATTGTCTTGCAGAAGTGTTCTCCGGAGCTGTTGTCTATACTCTCAAAACTATTCAACAAGTACTTATCAGAGTCTTGTTTTCCAGCCTGTTGGAAAGCGGCATCTGTTATCCCTATCTTCAAAAATTCTGGAGAGCGATCTGATTCGCCTAACTACCGCCCCACTAGTCTTCTTCCTAAGCAAGGAAGAAGACTAGTGGGACGGTAAATCATAAGCAAGGTTTTTGAAACTTTAATTAATAAACACTTAATTTCTCATCTTGAATCTAATAACTTACTTTCTGACCATCAATATGGATTTTGATCTTCTCGTTCTACAGCTGATTTGCTAACAGTAATAACCGATAGGTTTTATCATGCATTTGATAAAGGTGGAGAGGTTAAGGCCATCGCTCTTTTTTTTTTGTTATTCGCTTCCTCAAGGCTGAGAGGACCACTACAGGTGAGGAGGCTACTAAATAGTGGTTATAACCCTCTCTCAACACTATAACTCCAAAACACGATCCTTGACAAGCAAGGCCGCTGCGCGGAGAAACAAGTTTAGCGCGGTGCTAGCGGAGAAACAAGTTTAGCGCGGTGGGGATTGAACTCGGAACCTCTTGCTTATGAAGCAAGTGCTTGACCACTGCACCACTATCGCATCTTGACATTTCAAAAGCTTTTGATAAAGTTTGGCATGCTGGTCTTCTCCAAAAGCTTTCTTCTTATGGTGTATCTAGCAACATCTTTAAGATTATTGAATCCTTCCATTCCAATCGTAGTATAAAAGTTGTCCTCGATGGACAGCACTCTTCTTCTTATTCTGTAACTTAAGGGGTTCCTCAGGGTTCCATCCTTGGCTCTATACTCTTTTTAATTTACATTAACAGTCTTCCAGATTTTCTCACATCTAAGATGACATTGTTTGCTGATGATACTACCATTTATTCTTGTCATGATAAGAAGCCACTCTCTGATCGCTTGGAGAGGGCATTTGAGCTTGAAAAGGATCTCACTTCTGCTACAGCATGGGGCTCACAGTGGCTGGTGAACTTCAATACAGATAAAACTCAATTTTTTTCAGCCAATCATTATCCCAATAATTTAGATCTTCCTTTATTCATGAACGATGATGTAGTCGATGAGTCATCTACCCTTCATCTTCTATGATTAACTCTTACTTTTGATCTTTCTTGGAAACAGTATATCAAATCGATTGCAAAATTAGTATCTGCTAAGGTTGCATCTCTTTATCGAGCTCGACACTTTCTTACTCCGGATTCTATCCTTTATCTCTTATAAATCTTAAATTAGACCTTGTATGGAATACTGTTGCCATATCTGGGGCAGATCTTCTAATGATGCCCTTTCTCTTTTAGACAAGGTGCAAAAACGCATTGTAAACATAGTTGGACCTGCTCTTGCAGTCAACCTTCAACCATTATCACATAGTCATAATGTTGCTTCTCTTTATCTTTTCTACAAATACTTTAATGGGCACTGCTCTAAAGAGGTAGTGTCTCTTGTGCCATCAACTAAAATTCATTCTCGTGTTACTCGTCATTCAATTAAGTCTCATCCTTTTTCTGTGACTGGTCCTAAGTGCTCCAAAAAATCTTATTCATCTAGTTTTTTTCCTCAAACATCAGTTCTTTGGAATTTACTTCCTTCATCTTGCTTTTCTGATTCATATAATTTCCAATCCTTTAAGTCGTCCGTCAATCGTTATTTTGCTCTACAATCTTCATCTTTTCTCTAATTTCCAACTTTAATTAGTAATTTCCAACTCTAATTAGTGGTTCCTTGCAGCCTTGTTGGGAGCGAAGATGTTTAAAAATATATATACATATATATATATATATATATATATATATATATATATATATATATATATATATATATATATATATATATATATATATATATATATATATATATATATATTCCAAAACATAATTTAGGATAATAGTAATCTTTGGCATATTGTTGTTTAAACTTGACCAAATTTTAAAGTATAATTAAATACCCATGGTTCTGCTGTTTAATTTTTAAGCTTTTAACTGTTATTTCTTCTTTTGTTTATTTGTGTATTTCCACTCAAACATAATCTTTATAATTATAATATTAGAGCTTCTTTAGTGAATTGAGTTTTTTATCAAGATTATATAAATCTTGATATAGAACTTCACTGACACTGTACATGTAAGATACTATTTTACATGTCACTGGCATGTAAGATAAAATTTTAACTTGGTTAAGCCAAGGTGTAAAGATGATTTTCTTTCTGCATTTTTGCTGAAATTGATGAAAGCACTAAACAAAGTAATGAATTTTGTGTATTACAAAAGGTTTCTGTTTTTCAAGATTCAATAATAGGTTTAAAGCCATCAGATAATAAGCCTTTAAAAGTTTGTTTATCAAGGTTGATCTTTTGGTGTTTAAAGTTAAAAGAGAAAATACCAGCAGCCTCCACTATTTGCCTTAAATAGATTAATAAATTTAGAAAAAAGATTTTGAAAATAATTATTTACTACTCAATTAAAAGCAGTTCTTTGTGTAAACAACAGTTAATTATCACTATGATCAATTTTGAACAACTTTAAACTGTATTTTCTCAGAAACTAATTTAATAATTGCAACAGTTTTTAAATGTGTTTAGTTTTAATTACAACAAAAAAAATCAAGCCTCAATTTTTTAACGTAAGTAATTTAAATTTTTGTAAAAGTATTGCCCAAGCCCCCACCACCCCACCCCATCAATTGCACAAAAAGTGACTTTGTGTTTTTTTTTACCGTTAATGCATAAATTTCAGAATCTTTTCACATTTGCACATTTGCTTTTGTTTTTGCAATTTTTTGTTTTTCACTTTCCATAACAAGTCCACTTAAATTAAGTTAAACCATTTTTTTACATAATGTAACCTTTTTGGATAATTAAAAAATTTGGAAAAAAAAACCTGCAATGAAATTGTTAATTAAAAATCATCCAATAATTTAAAAGAAATCCTTAATTAAAATTAATTCTTAATTGTTTTCAAAAATTTATTCAGAGATTTGTTATAATGAACATCTATTTCAGCAGTTAGATGTCATGAATGTTGTGAGTTCTTCAAAAACAGTTCTTTTAATGAACCATAACCTGGAATGCAGAGTCAGAAAGCAAAGTCCCTATTTTTGCAAAAAGTCCGAAGTCTCAGGAGTCTATAAAGATTTTGGGACTCTGAGACTCCAGTAAATTTTTGTTTTCAAGTTTATAAGGTGCTCCAAGAAGAACAAAAAGTCTTGTCTCAGAGCACTGTGGAAGAGCATTTAACCAGAAAGTTTACATGTCATTGTCTACTAAGATACCCATTTGTCTCCAAAAAGCCCATAAAAAGCATATAAAAATACATTAACAAATAAACAAAAATTTTTTTAACCATCAATTTTATAGGTTTGACCACTCAGCATGCAAGACTTTTAGCCAAAGTTGCAGGTATATTAAAAATAAGATTTTGTTATGTTATCCTTATGTCTCAAAATTGAAATAATGTTTTCAACCCTTGTTGCCACTGCTTGGTCTACACTACCTAAATTTGAACTTCATTTTTGTCCTATCTTGCATCATTTGTCCTTTAAATATTCTCTTACATTAACAGGGACCTAAAACAACTAAGTTATTATAAAATTGAAAGTGTTTTAATTTTAAGTGACAAGTTGATGAAATATAAAGTCTCGGTCAAATGATTAGAGATAAGCAATCAATGCTCTTTTCTTTTACTTAATCTACCATTTTTGTGAAGAGTATTTGTAAATGCATAATGATACTGGTAAAAAAAATTCCATGTATTACTTTTTTACTTTTTTCAGAGACAAACTATGTTTCATTGTGCACTCACTTTTCTCGACATCAAGCTTGCCTAAATATTTATTGTTTTACTATCAAATTAAAATCATTTTTAAAGAATTTATTACAATGGTTTCTGCAAACCTTAGAAGGTGGTGGTGATGGGGAGGGTGAGGGTTTCCAGGAGGTTTGGATAGAGTACTGGATTTCTAACTACACATATAAAAATCTTATCACTTAACATTCAAAAAAATTGTTTTAAATTATATACACCTATCTTTTACAATTATTAATAACTGGAATATCACACTGACGAGCAAACAGATCAAACAACATTTCCAGTTCTTTTTTAACTAACTTATAATGGGTATATGGACTGCTTGAAATGTTCTAAAAATTTTATTTTTTAATGGGTTATCATTTATCAAAGGTTAAAAAAAGTGACTTTTATCATGTCAATTTTCAAGTCAAAAGTTAATTTCTGCCCGTAAAAATCTTTCTCAAACTTGTAACCATATTAAATGATCTGTTTGTAAGTTGGCGAATCGCTCACATGTAAATTATAGGGTTTTCTACTAAATCTTTTCGACTAAATATTCTTTTTACAAAAGCCTTAGTAAGTCTTCTAAGCTTTTTGAGCTCATGTTGATATCACAATATGAGTTTATTATTTAATCAAAAAATAAAGTGAGAATCTTTCAATTAGTTTATATTAATTTAAGTAAAATATATTTTGGAAGCTTAATCATGTTATAAACAAATAATAATGTTATGGCTCCACATAAAAACATTATATAAACAACTCATAATGTATTATTGAGTTATTAGACTAATTATTAATTAGTTACCAGTCCAAATGTCCAAAAGTCCTAAATCATGATATAAGCAAATAATAACTTTATTTATCCAATTAAAAGCATGATACAACTATTAATGTTATTTAATACACAACAGCTGCACGATAGTTAAAAAAACAGTGAATGCATATCATGCAATACATAATAAGCAAAATTAATTTTTTTTTAAGTGCTTACATATTATGTATACAATAACAATTAGTTTACGTATTAGTTAACTAATATCTATAAAATATTTAATTTTATTTATCAAATTTGATAGATAATTTTTTTATCAACCATAAAGCTCTGTTGTTTACTGTAAATTTTTCAATATCATAACTTTTAAACAATCTGAAAGTGTTTTTATTTTCAGACCTTAAGTTACTCCACTGTGAAAATTGCAAGCTTTTCTTTTGTATTTCCCAAAAAGTTTCAAAATTTAGAACTTTTTTTGTTATGGCAATTAATTAATATATATACAATACATAAACCGCACACTGAGCCAAATGATATTTCATACATGACAGTGGCCTAATATACACACACACACACACACACACACACACACACACACACACACACACACACACACACACACACATATATATATATGTATGTATATATGGGTGTGTGTGAATATATCTAGATATATATATATATATATATATATATATATATATATATATATATATATATATATATACACACTGGCGAGCAAAAAAAAGTGAATAGTACAATTTTTCAGTAAATTATGTATTATTAATCAATTAAAAATATAATACATAAAATATAACATATCGCTTATGTTAAATACATATACATACACATATATACGACTCATTTTGAAAAAAAAAATTAATATTTTGTGGCCACCACCATTTTTCATCACTTCATTTAATTGATGTGGCATCGACTCAATTAAATTTGCTATCAAACGGTCAGGTAGTGGTGTAGTGGTAGAGCGCTCGCCGGTAGTGGTGTAGTGGTAGAGCGCTCGCTTCCTAAGCGAGAGGTTCCGAGTTTGATCCCCACCACGTCCCTGGTAGTACCGCGCTCGACTTGTTTCTCTGCGCAGCGGCCTTGTTCGTCAAGGTTCGTGTTTCGGAGTTATAGAGTTGAGAGAGGGTTATAACCACAATTAAGTAGCCTCCTCGTCTGTAGTGGCCTTCTGGGCCTTGGGGAGGTGAATTAACAAAAAAAAAAAAAAAAAAAAAAAAAAAAAAAAAAAAAAAAAAAAAAAAAGGTATCGTAACCCAAACTTGTTTTATGGCTGCCCAAAGATCATCCAAAGATGAAATATTTTTTATGGACCTCTTTATCCAATCTATGCAATCTGCCCACACCTTTGGCAGAAAAACAACCCCAAACCATAATTCTAAGATTACCCTTTACCGTTTGGTGAATACAATCTGGATTTAATTGTTCGTTCTTACGTCTAATGCACATCTGTGGACAATCTGAATGCAAACAAAATCGTGATTCATCTGACCATAATATTTTTGTCCAGTCTGTGTTTTTATTATATTTTACCCAAGCTAA
Organism: Hydra vulgaris; assembly: GCF_038396675.1. Taxonomy (NCBI): domain Eukaryota; kingdom Metazoa; phylum Cnidaria; class Hydrozoa; order Anthoathecata; family Hydridae; genus Hydra; species Hydra vulgaris. The sequence continues at coordinate 28,210,653 of NC_088924.1, read as the reverse complement.
CCTTGCCTTTTTATGGCGTGCTGTAAGACAATTTCGAGGCGTCTTAAAGATCAGGGATTCAAAATACACCCATGTAAAAAAGTACCTCTTCTTACAGCACGCCATAAAAAGGCAAGGTTAGCTTGGGTAAAATATAATATTCCTATATATATATAAAGGTTGTATAGCAATTTTGAGGTCTGCGCTAGCCTCCATAGAGGTCGCAGACAAAATCAGATTTAATAGCATTTTAGAGAAAAATGGGGTTAAGGTTAACAATTTTCATTTTAGTTGTGTTTTATACCATTTAATTGTAGTGATTTGTTTTAATTTGTTTTAAATTGTTTTAATTTGTTTTAAATTGTTTCATTTAATTGTAGTGATTAGTTGTGTTTTATATCATTTAATTGTAGTTATACAGTATAAATTCTCTGAGAATAAACTGTTTTAAAAAAGGAATATAATTTTAAAAAGACTTCCTTTAAGATCAGCACCAAAATGATTTCATTTTTAAGATCAACATGAACTGTTAAAAATGAAAAAATATATTAAAAAAACTTTTGATGCTTTAAAAAAAAAAAAAAACTACTTTTGTTGTATATCTTTATTCAAATTTCTGATTTCCATTGTGCTTCCCAATCAAACTTTTTTGCTCCTAGACTCCAATAAGTTTGTTACAAATTTATGAAGCTTTTCATAGCCATATCTAATTTCTGATGCCTTTGTGACTATTGCAACAATTATTTCCATACTTTGACTACGACAAGGATATTTTGAAATACTTAATGGACTGTCATTGGCTTTCAAAAAGTCTATATTTGAAAAGACATTCAGTAAAGGTGATGAACTAACTTCCTTAATGTCCAATTTACTAATTCATAGTAATCATTGGCTCCATGATTTAGTGTTGCAGGAAGTTTAAAATGTCAATTGTGTTTATTTCTGGACTTGAGTATTTTTTGTATGGCTGTCGATCTAACTTCTTTTCTTTTACCATTTACAATTGCCAATAATATATTCTCAGTGTTAGATATCTTATTTGAAACCTCTTTGATTAAATAGATAAACAGATACTGTAAAAATATTTTTGATCTGAGCTTAATGTACTGAGGATGCTATCAACAAGTATATGAAAAGCCCTGAATAGCCAATTCATCATAAAAAAATCCTACTTTGATTAAATTTGCTTAAGAAACTATCGGATTTATAAAGTTTGTCATTTTCATCATTAGATTCATCTAATTCAATACTTTCCTCACATTCAAACGCATCCCATTCTTTCATTGGCATTTTAAAAGTACATTTGCATTTCTCTCTTTCTACTTTTGCATCATAACAATAACGCAAAATATATTAAACATTTTGTCAAAAGCTTTCAGTTTGGCATAAAAAAATATCATTTCTTTTAAGTCTAGAAATTTTATTTAAATTGGACACTTTTTCCATTAATCTACATACTTTTGATGAATTTCCTTCTGTTTTGATTGTTAGAAAAACTAAATTTACACCATATATTTTTAATTTCTGTAGTAACTAATCAATAACATTCATGAGCAGAACTTGACCCTTTGCTGTTAGCATCTTCATTTCTGCATACATAAAAGCAATATATTACAACATCTCTTTTTGTAGGCATCAATGCTGTTGGAAATTTAGTATCTCGCCCAAATGTTATGTTATCAGTATTACTGCGAGTATGAAATATTGTCATATATGAGTTGCTTTTTATTAACTATATACTACTTTCAATTACTAAGAAATAAAATATATACATTTATACTATAAAATATATAACAAATAGAGGCTAAAAAAAATATATAACAAATAGAGGCTGAAAAAAAATTTAATAAAACGATATTAAAATTAACTGCAACTCGTACAAATTGTTTCAAATTATCATAAATTTTATCATAGCAAAGTAATATTGTTCAAATTATTATAGGACATAGAATCCTAAAAATTAAAAATTAAAATAAAAAAAATTAAAATTCTAAAAATAATATAAAATATAACTAAAAACTTAAAAATTAAAATGAATTAAATATAATTGTTAAGAGATTTAAATGAAAAAAATTTTAAAATTTTTATTTTATGCAAAAATTGTGGTGTATGGTGCAACCCCTAGGGGTAAGTGTAAATATTTTTAATATAGTTTATATAATTTATTATACCAATTCATAAACACCACTAGTGCTGTTTGTCAAAATTTTTAAAAAGTATGGTTATGACCCACCATAATATATATTAAGGGTGTTCAAAAAACAAAATTTTCAAAACACGAATACACAAGAAGCCAAATTTGGGGCAAATATTTAAAAAAAAAAATTCCAAAAAAAAATTCCAAAAATATTGACATTTACTATGTGCTCAAGCGGCAAAATACCCCGAAAATATGCCCCGAATTGTTCCTAAATTATTTGTCTTTGAGCGCAAGGTAAATCTCAATACTTTGTAAAACTTTTTTTTTATGTGATCATAATGGTCTAAAGTTTTTTTTAGATTGTTGTGTATCCTAGTTTTTTCATAATTGTTGTTTAAATTAAAAAACAATTTTGCAAAAAATAATTTGTGCAAATACGCAAAAAAAGAATATTTTAAACAACAATTATGAAAAAATCCAGGATACACAACAATCTAAAAAACAATGGACCATTATGATCACATTAGAAAAAAACTTTTACAAAATATTGAGATATTAATATTTTGTAAAAGTTTTTTTCTAATGTGATCATACAATACAATTCGTGCATTTCTTCGGGGTATTTTGCCACTTGAGCACAAAGTAAATGTCAAAATTTTTGGAATTCTTTTTTATAATTGTATTTTTTTAATATTTGCCCCAAATTTGGCTTCTTGTGTATTGGTGTTTTGAAAATTTTATTTTTTTAAACACCCCTAATATATATATATATATATATATATATATATATATATATATATATATATATATATATATATATATATATATATATATATATATATAGGATATTGAATAAAAATTTTATTTCAAAAGTTGTTTTTTTTTTTAATGATAAATGTAATTTTATTTAAACAATTTGTTTTCTCAAACAACAATGACAATGAATGTGTTTTAATAAATGTTTTTTAAAAATACTTCTTGATAATTTAAATAAAGTTAATTTTTTATTGAATGATAACTAGATATAAGGTTTTTTTTATATAAAAGAGTTCACCTAATTTTATAAAAACATTAGAAAAGATCAAAGTTTTAAAGTTCATCGCGTTGGTTTTGTATTAGGAGAAATTTAAAAAAATCTTTTAATTTTTTTAAATGTTTAATTAAAATTATTTATATTATTTTTTTTTTTTAATAATTTATGTATTCTTTCTTTTGATTGATATATAAAAATACATTATTTAATAAGAATAATCATAAAAATATTTTTATTTAGACATTTTAAAAAAAGAAAAAAGATTTATTTGTTATTCTCATTATATAAAAAAAACTTGTTAGGAACTTGTCAAACCAAAGCAATGAGTTATTCAACCTTAACGTAATTACATAATAAAACATAATAAAAAATAATTTTCTATTAGAGTTTTAGTTTTTCTGATTTTTATTAGTTAATTTTTTTATAGAGCTAAAGGTTTTAATTTTTTTTTAAATTTCTCTTTTGTAAAGATTTCTTTTTTTTTTTATTTAGTTTAGCCTGTTTATAATTTTTTTTTTCATGTTAGTTTTATTCAGCGCATTTTTAATTATCTAAAGAGCATGGTCAAGCTTTCAAAAAAACAAAAACAATTACATGTGTGGTCAAGATTGAAGTGCAATCGCACGCCTTACCTGTCCATTAGGGGGTTGATTTTTTCACAACTATACATGGGTATAGTGCCAAAATCTGACATTCTACATGAGATTACCAATTGCAAAAGTTTTACTGACTAAAGTTTTAAAAATGTCCCCCGTAAGTAAAAAAATATAATGTAAAAATCGACAAATTAACAGAAAATAGCAATTTATTTTTACAAAACTTTCTGTTCATTAATATACAAAGATCAATTGTTTGTGCAATTTAAAAGTTGTTGTGCAGAATAAATCTGAATTTCATCTTGTCAATATCTTGTGCATAAATTTCTTGCATAATTTTTATGGCTCTTTCCGCACAGATATTAGATCTCTGAATTCCTTGTATGCGACTGGGCTCCTGGGACCAAAATGTTTTCAAGGTTTTCATGGCTGTAGTTGAAGTTATTGCTTGCTCTAAATTGTTAAAATTATGTTCTGAGTATTGCATGTCAGAAAACCATATATCAGACCAGGCTGAAGTAATGAAGTCACAAACCATGCAAAGTTGATTATTATTCGACTCATTTAAAATATATGCCAGAAGAGCATAGATTGCTTTTGAATTCCATCTGGCATTGTTCAATGATGGCAGACTTTTGAATTTTATAGCCGGATAACTACCATTCACCTTCATGTATCGGTAACTTTGTACCAACTCAAACAAAAAGTCCATATCACCTCTCCATTTATTAGTCTTTACTTTACAAATTTTTTCACCTTGCTTAAAGTTTGATTTTAAATTTTCATAGTTTTATTGCAGGTTTACAATAAATTTGTAATGTATTTCTGGTGATGAGCTTTTTCCTTCATCTAAAATTTCATTCATGGAATGCTTCAAAATTGTGTCTAACACATGATGCTGACAACCAATAAATTGAACTGGTTCAAGATTTTTTCTTTCAAATTCTCTTTGAAGTTGGCTTACAACTCCATTTTTACTTCCAGTATTAACACTTGTGGTATCAGATATTATAACTTTAATACTACTCCATAGTTGAAATTTATCTAGCACTTCAGCTATTCCACTGTAAATGCTATTAGCTTTACCATCACCCAGTTTCAAAATGGCTAACTTGACCTCCTTTTCTGCATTTTTTAAAATCAAGACTTGATACTCAATCCCGGAAATTCTTTTACCATCAAAATGCAACACCCAATCATCATTTTTTAAATGATTAATCATATGCTTTTCCATTTTTTGAGCTTCTGACATTGTAGCTCTATAAACCCCAGATTTGGATGGTGCTTGCACATTAACACCACATTCAGATAAATTTTTGCAAACTTCTGCTGATCTCTTAATACTTAGTTTTGACTTCTTAACTAAGTTAACAGCAACAGTGGTGTTCTCATATTTTCTCTTTGTTTTTTGGCCTGGCGGATTATAATCAGAATCTTGCTCATCATCTTGTTCATTGTCTCCTTTATTGTCATCACTGACCTCTACTGTACCTGTATCAGCTGTGATAGTTCTCTTCTTGCCAGCTTTAGATGGATGTACTTTAACAATTTTTGATGTGCAATAACCAGCTTGACCATCAGTTTTCACCTGTAATATATAAAATTCTTTATCTTCATTGCTAAGCCAGTTACCATTCACTTTGGTTATATCAAATAAATAATACCACTTTTCTTCAAAAAATTGTTTGGATTTTTGAACAGAATGATATTTCTTAATAAGAATTTCTACTTTTTTTGTTATAGACCTTTCATTAATTTTTGGTAAACTCAGTTTAAGCCATAAATCAGATAATTCTGCGCCAACCATTTTACATCTGGAATACACTGACTTCTCTAAATTTGATAAGTAATTATACCGACCAATAACAGAATAAGCTTTTGGCATTTTATTCATAATGCCAAGTGGCTGCAAAACTTTGTGTATGTGAGATCTTGTTGATTTTGATTTCTCAAAGTGGACTAGATTTTTTGTCCAGGCTTTGATATTTTCAGGTTTTTCAGCTATCTCGGAGCTAATTCTGGACATTCTGAAATATAAAGTAAATTGAAATAATTTTAAGTTACATGCAAAATTAAAATGAAATCTAGTAAACACAAAAAATCACCTTGATTGGAACACGTTTATCTTGACTGCAAATGACAACAATTCAATCTTGTGCTTGCAGAAATTGATAACATCGGATGCATTCAAACAATGTATACTCAAACTTATATACTTATATGTTTGTTTATTTGTATCACGCTACGCCAATGATATTGTAATTATAATAATTACAATATCTTTGTGCTACACATTAAAAATTGTTAAAAAACATTTACAATTTTTTATTTTCATATTACAATTTCATATTTACGGGTGACATTTTTGCAATCAAATGTCTTAAGGTATACATTTTTATAAATAAATATAAAAATGTCAGCTTTTAAAAATATACCCATTGATTTAAAAAAAAAAAAAGTTGAAAAATCAACCCCCTACTGTCCATGACTGATGTATATATATATATATATATATATATATATATATATATATATATATATATATATATATATATATATATATATATATATATATATATACACACACATATATATATACACACACATATATATATATACATACATATATATATATATATACACACATCATTAAATAAATATATATATACATAATTAAATAAATATATACATAATTAAGTGTATATATAAACACACATAATCAAATAAACATATATATATATATATATATACATAATTGAATATATATATATATATATATATATATATATATATATATATATATATATATATATATATATACACACACACACATATATATACACATCATTAAATAAATATATATACATAATTAAATAAATATATACATTATTAAGTGTATATATATATAATTATATATATATATGTGTGTATATATATATATATATATATATATATATATATATATATATATATATATATATATATATATATATATATATATATATATATATATATATATGTTAAATATATATATATTTAACATATATATATATATATATGTTAAATATATATATATACGTTAAATATATATATATATATATGTTAAATATATATATATATATATATATATATATATATATATATATATATATATATATATATATATATATATATGTTAAATATATATAAAATCTGTTAACATTTAGCAACATGTTTACATTTAGCGAATTACAGTTAATTTGTTAACTTTTTATGGCATTTTATTTTCTAATATTTGTTTATATTTTACATTTTGACTTATTTTATTGATTAATCTGCTGTTACTAGCATATTTATATCAAAAAAATACTTTTTTAATTGAAAAATATATTTGCTTTCATAAATTATCAAGTTATCTTTTTAATTTAATATTTAACAAAGTTTATATAACCAAAGTAAATAAATTAAACTAATAATATTATATTATTTATGATGGGTATAATTAATAGAAGACTTACTTGCAGTTTATGTTTAACAATGTGCTCTGGTACATTAACTCGTAGCTTCTTCAATAGATTCATAATACTAGACTCACTCAATACACCTACTTTTTCTTTATCAAGTAAACGAAAATTATGCCTCAGCCACCTTAGAAAGTAAAAAATATGTTTAAGTATGTTTTAAAAGTTAAATATCATGAAAAGTTTTATTAACTTGGCAATAAACTATTATTGTTATTGTAATTGTTTTTTCATAGATTATTTCCACCAACTGCTCTTTTTAAGAGGTTTTCATTTTAAGTTATTTTTCCTACAGACTTTTTTAAACTGCTTATTCCAGTAGATTAATGAAATAAAAACTGCTTAAAACAATTTAAAGACATTTTTTTTTTTATCCTTTGAAAATTGCAAAAAGTTGCCATTTTGATGGAAAACTTGTTGGAATAAGAAAAAAAATGCTTAGACTCCACTAACATACACAAAACATGAATCTATCTCAAATTAAAAAATCAAACAAATAAAATACCATAATTAAACAAAATTAACTGCTTTAAATACTACAATAGTCTTAAAAGTATCACATTGCACAAAAATATTGTTTTTTTTTAAAGAGGTCCCAAAGTGCCGGGACAAGTTGTGTTTACTTTGAAGAGAATGATAAAAAAAATGTTTGGGCAGAATTTTTTAAAGTAAAACAAAATAATAAATGTATACCACTTTATTGTTTTAGTTGAAGCTCGCTGTCTCCACAGTAGCAATTCTCTTGGAGTCTTTAAAATATATGCCGCAATCTACAGACTTTATAATTTATTCAAGCGCATTTAAAATAAAAAAGAGTTTTAGTAAATGACACCATTGTAGAACTTTGATAAGAAATCTTAAAAAATTAGTTTGTCAGCAAATTGTAGACTTTTTTTTTTCATTATAGATTATTAAAGAATTTGTTTAGTTACTTATCATTATATAAAAGTTTATTTTTAAATCATAAATTACTCTAGAATTTTTTTAATTATTTCAAATTATTATTTTATTGTTATTTTTACGAAGTTCGCATTAAAAATAATAATAAAATATTTCAGACATTTTAAGCTTGTTTATTGCTGTAAATTAATTTTGTGTTATATTTGTTGTTATTAAATTATTATTACCCATATAAAGATTCTGTTAAAAAAATTAGTTTGTATTTTTTTAACCTTATAAAAGTTTAACTAAAAGCATTTAGGAATTGTTCATAAAGTACATACGCTTGGGTGGGGCAGAGGGGGTCTACCAAGAGCATATATGAGATGGAGGGCAGGGGGTCAATTATAAAAGTACGGAGATACTAATGTAAAAAAAATATTATAAAAAGTTGGGTAGGTAGGTTAAGAGCATAGATAGTTTTAAGGAGATGGAGGGTACTCAAAAAACTATAGCAAAATATGTGAAATGGAGGGGGGGGGGGGGGAGAAGGGTCAAAATTCAGGCGTATGTACATTATGGACAATCATTTATTTGCTAAACCTTTCATCGGGTCACATATATTCTCGAAATACTTATTTAATCAAGGGAGATATATTTAACAAAATTTATTCTATAAAACATGTATTGCTCATTTTATTTTATTTTTAAATAATAAAATAATAATTTTATTTTTAAATAATTAAAATTAAATAATTACTGTAAAAGATTGAAAAAAAAGTGAATTATTATCAAGTCAATTTTGAAATCGAAATCGTTCAACAAAAAACCTTTCATTGTTTGCTAATTTTTTGATAAGAGAAATGTAAAATACTTGCCAAATACAAGGAAATATTAAATATATTTTTTAACGCACGCTTCAACACAATAACAATTTTAATCACCGTCTGTCTTCAATTATTGCCATAAAACATTTATTGCTTTAATTAATAAAAAGCTGTCTGTTTCATGCTCTGTTATGCATTGATGATCTTTAAAAAAAAAAACTTTCTTTACTTTACATAGTCATTATGTACTAAAAAGTTAATGTCTGTTATTATTACTAGTATTAATACTGCGCACATCAGTTTATATTAAAAAGAATGTTATATAATTTGTAATACCTGAGACAGTATTTATTTCCTTTATTTCAACACAAGACATTCTTTCTCAAGAGGCATAGTTTTACAATATCCATATTTACACCATTGTTCAACCCCAATACTTAAACGGCTTAACTTTGACGTTTTAGCAATATCAAAATTTAAATTTTCATAGCTGATACGATTTTCAACTATTTCATTTCTTTTATCCATACAGGTTTTTATTTGACTTTTTTTAAAGAGGTCCAAATGCAAAATACAAAATTACCTTAATATTTATATGCAAATTATAAAAATTTATCAATTGCCACTAAATTGACATACTTAATAATATTTTCTAACTATAAATCAAAGAATTTGGCTGTTATCTTCAATAAATGATGTTGTTTACCAAACTTATTACTAGATTAAAAATTTAAAAATTTTTTAAATCTCGTTTCAATTGGAGAACAAAAACCTCATAGGAATAACAGCTTAGATAAACTAAAAAAAAGTTCCCATTATTTACATAAAAGAAAAAAAGATTCAGAAATATAATAATAATAATAAGGTAATAATAATAATAATAATAATAATAATAATAATATAATAATAATAATAATAAGGTGATCAACGACTTTTTTATATATTTATTTTATATAAGAGTGTAATATAAAAATCCTAATTTTATTGGTTCTCGCCCTCTATAAAAAAATATTCTCATGTTTAGCTTCCAATAAAATTTATAGGAAAGTCAGGGTTGCATGGTTTTAACCAAATGGTTTAAACCATGGTTTAAATCAATTAAAAAAATGTTGGTTTAAACCAAATTAATGTTTTTTTAAAAAGATTTAAACTTACAACAGAAAACTAAAACAGGGTTATGTTAAAAAATATAACTAATCTGCAATATAGATATTTTTTTAAATCCATGATTTTTGTTTCTGTTTTTTAATAGAATAGAGTCCTCAGTGTTCTTATAGAACAGAGCAGTAATAAATTAGTAATAACATTATTTATCTGTTTTCTTCTACAGTCTTTTTCTCCTTCATTAGGTTCATCAAGAAGCATTGCTTCCTGATGAACTTATTTCATCAGGAAGTTTTCTTAACGATATATATTTAAATGTTTAGCAAAACTATAAGTAGTTCTAACATATTTTATTGATACCACAAAAAATGTCTCAAAAAACTGCGCGCAAATGTGATATGATTTGGTTAAAATATACACGAGTGACTAAAGAAAGGGGTGTGGAGCAGTTAGTAATGCGTGTAGAAAAGAAATGGAAGGTCAAATTCAAAGGATGCATGAACATATAAAAATATGCAAGCAGTTACAACCCCATGAAATTATGGAGTCAATGGAAGATCTACAACTTCTTGAAGGTAGTTAAATTACTGCATTGCAATTTTAAATTTTAAATTTTCCCTAAATTGTAAACATATATATTCAAATTATCACGTATAGACATATTAACTTAGAATAATTCAATAAACTGCAATTTCATTTTAAAGGTAACTCACCATCAACATCACAACAACAAATGAAAAGGTCTCAGTTCAATTCAACATCAGTTGATAAATATTTGAAAATTGATAAGTTTTTCACACGAACAAGCCTCAAAGAGAAAGATTTATTTGATCTGCAACTTGGTAGATTTATATATAGTACAAACTCTAGCTTCAGAACAGTTGAACACAAATAATTTTATATATAAAAAATAAAAAATTTATCAATATGCTTTATCCAGGATACACTCTACCTAATAGAACTCAAATTGGAGGAGAAATATTAGATAGGGTTTACGCAGAAGAAATTGAAAAATGTAATGTATTGAATGGGAAAATTGTAGCCATGTAAATTTGGATGCACAGTAAAAAGCTTTGTGACTGATAATGCAGCTAATATGAAATCAATGAGACAAGTACTGTCATCTGAAAGAGATATTATCATAACTTATGGGTGTGCTGCTCATATGCTGAATCTTTTAGCAAATGATCTTAACATTGAAAATGTGAGCAAATGTTACATAAATAATAGAATATATAAGAAATAATCATAAAGCTGGAGCAATTTATAAATTAAATGGAGGAACAAAATTGCCACTTCCTACTGATACTCGCTGGAATTTTGTATGTGATTCACTTGAAAAATATGTCAACAACTAGAGCATTATTTTCACAATGTTTGAAAAAAATAAAGACTTAGATCCCATGATTGGTAAAAAAGTAAGTGATATACAGATAAGGCGAAACACAGAAGATTTATTAAAAATATTAAAACCAATTGCAGTAGCTCTAGATAAGTTGCAAAGACGTCAAACAAAAATAAGTGACACTGTTGAAATTTTTAAAGATTTGATAAACAGTTTATCATTTTTAATAAACGAAAAAAAAAAAATTGAATCTAGATACCTTCAGACTGTCAGTGATGCTCATTTCCTGGCAAATACAATAGATTTTGGATGTAATCTTTCTGAAAATGAAAATGAAGCTGCCATGAATTTCGCAGATAAAGAGTTCAAGAATTTGTTACCAATAATATTCAAATTAAAATCCAAATCTGCTCCATTCGATAAAAGCTATTTGTATAGTGAATCTGTTTTAAAAAATCACCAATAGAATGGTAGAAATCTCTAAAAATTGTGGAGTGTAACATAATGGATATTGAAGGTTTATTAAATGCACCAGCTTCTAGTGCTGGAATCGAAAGAATTTTTTCAACTTTTGGCCTTGTTCATTCTAAGTTAAGAAACCAATTGGGGGTAGAAAAAGCAGCAAAGCTTGTATTTATATATTAAACATTAAACAATGATGTATTGAATAATTTTGATAAAATTTTACAGTAATAATGATAAAGAATATAGTTTACTCAAATAAAATGCGTTATACTTTTTTTTAATTTAAAAGGATAACTAAATACGGCATTATTTAATAAAAACCTAATTTTAACCAAAAAAACCATGGTTATTTTGGGTTTTTTAAAAAAACCTATGGTTTTTGGTTTTTTTAAAAAAACCAGTTTTTTTGCAACCCTGAGGAAAGTCATACGATTGATAATAAATGGAAATTTAAAAAACAAATAAAACAACAAATAATATTGATTCAAAAAAAAAAAATTCTACAATGATGTCATTTACTAAAACTCTTTGGAATCAAATGCGCTTGAATATATTATAAAGTCTGTAGATTGTGGTGTATATTTTAAAGACTCCAAGAGAATTGCTACTGTGGAGACTGTGAGCTTCAAGTAAAACAACAAAGTTTTTTTTATTGGTATACATTTATTATTTTGTTTTACTTAAAAAAATTCTGACCAAACATTTTTTTTTTATCATTTTCTTTATAAATAAACACAACTTGTCTCGGCACTTTAAGATCCCTTTAATATAAATATATTCTTAAAAATCTCCTTACAATCTTATCAAACTGTATTCATAACTCTTTCTCTAAAATGTGCTTTCTTTTCACAACCTTTTACTTTCGAAGCAGACAATACTTAATAAAGGCTAATTATGTGGTTGGTACATCATTTTTGAACATGCTTGATATAGCATTATTTGCGGTAATGATATAATATTTTTCCGGTAGTGGTGTAGTGGTAGAGTGCTCGCCTCATAAGCGAGAAGTTCTGAGTTTGATCCCCACCACATCCCTAGTAGTACCGCGCTCAACTTATTTCTCCGCGCAGCGGCCTTGTTTATCAAGGTTCGTGTTTTGGAGTTATAGAGTTGAGAGAGGGTTGTAACCACAAAAGTAGCCTTCTTGACTGTAGTGGCCTTCTCGGCCATGGGGAGGTGAACAATTAAAAAAAAAATATATGTATATATATATATATATATATATATATATATATATATATATTATATATATATATATATATATATATATATATATATATATATATATATATCAGTGCCATACCCAGAAGCAATCCCATACCATTTGACAGGTATAGGTGCCCAAATAAAAATTCCATAAGTTAATAATTTCAATATCAATTAAGTCCAACATTATTAAATAAAAGCAAATAAACAGGTAAAAAAAATTGTCATTTTTGTTAGCCGTGCATTACGTTTTATAATTATAGTGTAAACTTTATCAATGGTGCTTATATTTTTTATATAACTATGGAATTTTATTTACATGAATTTAAGTAATGATTTATATATCATTTTAAATTAAATTGCAGTGTTAGCATTTTTTAAGATTTTTTAAACAATAAATATAATAAAAATTACTAATGAAATCTGAATTCATTATTAGAAAAAGATTATTAAAAAGATTTCTTAAAAATATTTTATACATAAAATAATAATCTTTTGTTTATATTATCACAATTTTGTTGTTTTTTTAACGTATTAAATGGACTATATTTAGAAAACATAATTTGTGATAAAACATTTGCCGTACAAACTTAACAAAGTTTTAATGAAAAAAAAAAGATTTAATTCTATAAAAGAAAGAAATTCTTTAAACAAAAACACTTCTCCTTTCTAACACAAATAATGATGTTTTATAATTGCTTTTTACAACTGTATATGCTTCATTGTTAAAAGATTCATTAAAAAAGTCATCAATTAATGACAGAAAAAAAGGAATTTATTTTTGCGCAGCAAAAACAGAACTTTTAATCAAGCCATTTATTTAAAAATAATGCTCCTAAAATATGTCATCATTTATCCATTTAATTAGTCACAAAAATTGCTCTAACATTTTTAATTGGTTCCAACTTTAAAAATGAATTTCACACATGATCAAGCTTGAAAAACATTTTAAAAATTTTAAATAAATCAAGTTGAAAGCTTGTTATATTAAAATTTAAATGCTATTTCTTTTAAAAAGACAGTTGATTCATGGAACTTCTCTTGTGCATCCTATCAGCTTGATACTGGTGGAAATGTTTCCTCACTCTGGTGCAAAATATGTAGAGAGTTTTATGATGAACAGAAAAAGTAAGAGAAGTTTGGAATAAAAGTTTGAACAAATTGATGAATTTGATACTTTAATATCTATTTTATCTTAAATTATGTTTTTATAGGTAGATTACTTTATTTATAAATTGTATAGGTAGATTACTTTATTTATAGGTAGATTACTTTATTTATAGGTAGATTACTTTGTTTATAGGTAGATTACTTTATTTATAAATTTTTAAATAAAGGTGTCGAAACATTTGTTAAAGGAACAAAAACAGCTAAAAGAATTAATTTTAAGGATCACATAAACAAAAGATTCAATTCAGGAACATTATTTTAGTAAGATATAAGAGATCAACGGGAACAAGATGAATTGAGCATCAACTTAATGCACTTAATTCTAGAATTAAAAATGATCCAATATTTTTGGGCTTTGCAAACCAGCAAATTTTAATATTCATATAACAACCAAATGAAAGCTACAAAATGTATACTGCTAGGCTATCTGAAAGATAAAATTCAAATATCTTGAAGATTATTTTTAACTGCATAAAAACAGATCTCTTAAAAAGACTCAAACCAGTGGGTAAATTTCTGCAAGATTTGGAATTCTTTCACAGCTTTTGACTAAAGTATCTTGGTGTGTTAAAACCATTAAAAAACTCTCTAAACTATTAGCTCGCAAAAAAAAACCATTTAATAAATCAATTTCCAACACTTTGCCAATTTTTGGAAAATATGGTAATTGAGCAAGACATACATAAATAACTTTTAAAGTAAATAGTTATGTAGTAAATTATAAATTAGTGTTGATGTTAGTTTAATTGTTAGAAGCACATTAAAAAGAATGCCCAATGAAGCAGTTCTTTTTTTGAATAAATCCCATTCTCAAATTTCTTTTAATTTATTGACTTCACCATTTTTTTGCTGTAACAGTATTAGATGATTTATTTGTTATTGGCAATATTGTCTTTTGTAGCTCTTGTTGTAAATTAAATTCCGCAATATCAGTTTCTTCAGTTGAGCTTGAAATACTGATGTTTAGTTTTTTGCAGTATTTCTTGATAAGTTTTTGAAGTTTTTGTTTGATCGTGGATCCTTACCCATCTGGAGTTTAATTAGTAATGTCATTAAGGTCTCGTTTCTTCTTTTGATTATTCTTTTTTTAAACTGAGTAAACAGTAATTTTTTGCTTAAATTGGATTTCATACCATATAGGGATTTCATATCAATATATGTATTTATGCATGCCTTCATTGAGTACTTCATTCTTGTTACACCCATATTTCTTCCATACTTCAATATTACCACTTCGTCATCATGGATTGAAACAATAATGTCCTTTCGTATATCCAAATTAAACTCTGCCAATTATTTTGCACTATCAAATTAATCGTTTCAGCATTACTTTGGCCTTTAATTTCAATCCTATGACAAAACTAATAAATATATGCCAAAGTTTTAAAGTAACTAATAAATATATTTAATCTGGCTTAATAAAGTAAGCATTTTCATTTAAATACCTTGTGAATACTGTCTGTTCACTCATCAAATGTAATTGAAAACTTTACATTTTAACTTTAAATTTTATGAATTTACTACCAAGCTCTGTACTTTTATTTTTTTCAACATCTTTGCTTCCAACAAGGCTACAAGCAACCACTATTAGAGTTGGGAGTACTGGAAAAGAAAAGATGAAGTTTATAGAGCAAGATAATGATTGACAGACGACTTAAAAGATTGGAAATTATATGAATCAGGAAAGCATGATGAAGGAAGCAAATTCCAAAGAACTGAAGAAAGTTTTTGGAGCACTTATGAACAGTCACAGAAAAAGGATGAGACTTAATTGAATGACGAGTAAGATGAGAATGAATTTTAATAGATGGCACAAGAGACGCTAGCTCTTTAGAGCAGTGCCCATTATAATATTTGTAGAAAAGAGAAAGAGAAGCAACATTACAATGATGTGATGATGGTTGGAGTTTGGCTGCAAGAGCATGTCCAACTATGTTTACAATGTGTTTTTGCACCTTGTCTAAAAGAGAAAGAGCATCATTGGAAGATCTGCCCCAGATATGGCAACAGTATTCCCTACAAGGACAGATTTGAGATTTATAGATATAAAGAATAGAATCCAGAGAGAAAAAGTGTCAATTACGATAAAGAGATGCAACCTTAGTAGATGCTAAGGTTGCATCTCTGATTCTAAAAAAGTTGTTGATGTAATTTGTTACGGTTGTTGGACTTTTCAGCATTTTATATCTCTTCGATTAAACATAACTAATTATGGCTAATTCAACTGCAACTACTATTGGCAAAATCTCTTCTAAAGAATCTTTCTTAGTTTTAAAGTAACTTAGCATGCTTTTTGTGTTGGTCTTTTGCTTCTTTTTTTTCGACACTAGTGCTTCCTTTATCACTTGTTGCTGTGTTTTAATTAAAAATAATATCATGAAGTAGTTTCAAATAACTTCTCATTAAGAAATCTACTACTTCATGGTGGTTTTTATTTTACATAACATATTTATACTTAAAAAGGTTTTTTGCCTACTCTTAAAATACTCCCAAACACCAGATCTTGTAATTTTTAACATGGCTAAAAAGTTTTTTATTTGAAAATTAGTTAAAGAAATATTATCATAATAAATCATCTCATTGATAATAACATATCTAGCTAGACTTATCTATCACAGTATACTTTCACAGTAAAAAAATACATTTGAAGTTTACAGACAAAATAGCACAAACAACACAACTTAATTAATTTAACAAAATAAAAACTAATAAATTGAAAATATACCACTAGTAAAAATTATCATCATAGACTTTAAGATGACGTTTTTTTATAATTTTTTATGATAAATGTAAATCTTTTAAACAATTTGTACAATTGATTTTATTAAAACAAGATTTTCAACATTTTAATGAAATTTAAAAAATAATTAAAATTAATAAAACTAATAATCAAATCAAAGGAACAGGCTGAATACAAACATACATACAGTGCCATGGCTAGTGGGTCCAAAGCCCTCAAAAACCTGTAATTATGAGCCCAAAATCTAAAACGTTTTGGTGGGTGTGGGGTAGCCTAGCCACAACTCTGCATATGTACAGTGATTACAAGTGGATGAACACCAGGCCAGAAGTTCGAACAAATTACAAACATACATTTTTATAAAGTAACTTACGGGTGAACCAGTGCAGCACCAGGTCTTTACAGAACACATACAAATATAAAATTAAAAAGCCCACTCACTAAACATCATTAGCAGTTTAGTGAAACAGTTCTGCTTCTTTCATCATAAATTATTTTTACTTTTAAGCTTAACAATAAAAGTTTGCTTTCAAATAATTTAATGCAATAAAAACTTTGTTTTGGTTTGCAAAATACAAAATAAAATTATAACTTACTTTGAATGTAATATGCCTCTTATATATCAATTTATAATATATATTATAGGACTTAAACAAAATATAAAGTTATTAAATGCATACTTAATCTGCAGTTAGGATACTGATCATTAAAGACCTCTGATTCTGGAGTTTGGAACATTGCTGAATCTTTTTAAACATTTTAAAGACATAGCTAAAAGAAAATTTTTAATATTTCCATAGTAACTCATTGATTTAATTTTCCTTTTGTTTGTCTTATAACTAGCATTAGTTTTTTTAGAATCTTAGAAATGAAGAACAAATGAATACAAGAAACTATAATACCCTCTTTAATAAACTGAAAAATGTTTGTTTCCTTATTAAATGATCATAAATAGTAAGTTGTTACTTTATATAAAAGAGTGTCGCTTAATCTTGTAAAAAAATTATGAAAGAAGTTTATAAATTATTAATTCTAAATGTAGTTTATTTTGTTTTAGTTAAGTTTTTTTTCTTTCGTTAAGAATTTTTTTCTTTTTTTTTATCATGCTTTTTTTGTAATTGTCTCCCTTCAGTCTAGTTAAGCTTTTTTTGCTCATTTTTTTGAAATGT
>NC_088924.1:28175000-28187500 GCF_038396675.1 Hydra vulgaris | reverse complement strand
TGCTAATTTCAAAACTAATTTCAGGGGATTATTTAAAATACAAAGAGAGAAATAAAAAAAATAAAAAAATTAATGCGTTTAGAAAGATTGTTATGAGTGACACATCTTTTCCAGTGAAAGATTGATCCTTCTTAGTTGAAAAGCTGCTTGACACCAATGAACCGTCACCAGTTTCTAGTAGCACCTGTGATGATTCATCTCCACTTTGTAAGAAAAAGAAATGTAAATGAAATCAAACCATCTCTACAAAAAATATGCACATACAAAGATGTGGAAAAGAAAAGTCTAATTGCAAATGAAATTAGTTTTTAAGTTTTAGTTTAAAGTTTTTTAGAAGTATATATAGCTTATGATGAATTCGCAATCATTTGCTATCATCAAATGATGAAAATATTTTTATCATAGCTTACCACCTTTTTTAAGTATCAAATAAATATAAAAATAATATGCCCATTATTTGTTAAAATAAAAAAAAATACATAGTTGTATGTTATTCCTTTTTTATGTATTTTTTGTTACAATCTGGTATTTGGTATTCAGCCAAACAGTTTGCATTATTTGGCCGAATACCAAATAGTTTTTAAGTAGCCAAATAGACCAAATACCAAAGTCACCAAATATTTGTGACATCTCTAGTTTCCATTTATAGTTAGCAGATTTTAATTATCTTTTATGACTTTTTTAATACATTAGGAGTTATTAAATTACTTGCAACTTTTATATTTAAAATTAAACTCAACTTTTATTTAAAATTAAATCTCAAATACAAGAACATAATTTATTGATATATAAAACCAATATTTAAAAAAAAAAATACCTTTCTCGCATATCACCATTGTCTTCTTCCTCCTCATTATGTTGGTCTAATTGCAAAACCAAAATAAAAAAATAAATTTTTTGTAATGTAACATTTTGTATACATTTTAGTAAAATAATAACACATTTTAATACATTAAAAATTTGATGTTGACCAAGTTTTTTGTGAAAGTTTCTTAAATCATTTTAATTTTATGTTTAGGTCAAAGCATATACTTTAAATTAAAACTTATATAATAATTTTATTGCTCTAAATAGTTAGACGCTATCGATATAAACAGTTCAAAACAATTGATGTTATTCAATGTTCCTAATTTAAATGTACCCACATACATTTAAAACCAATTCAGAATGCATTGAACTAAAATAAAATTTAACAAAAATAAAAAGTATTGAGTGAAGATAAAGTTCAAAAAACAAATCAAAAAAAATGATTTTTCAAATTCAATATTTTAATACACCATTTTATTTCAAATATGGCACTGTTATGTCTGGAATCCATATTTTCAAAATGTTAAACACTTAAAGGTCAAAATATGGCAACCAAAATATTATGCATGTTAAAAAAACTTAATTATATAGAAAGATGTGAACAAAAATATAAAAAAACCAAATGAAAAAACAAGATTAAACTTTTAAAAACTTAAAAAATGAATATAAAAAAAAGATAAATTAAGCGGTGTTAGGATACTTCCTTTGTAATTTAAATGTACCCACATACATTTAAAACCTTAAAATAAAGTTTAAACACAAACTTAAAATAATAGCAACTTTTAAAGGTTTTACAACACCTGAAATAAGCAAAGTAATGGAACATATTTGAAAAGCTATATTTATATTGCATTTAGAAAAAAACAACCTGTTGACTAAGGAACAGCATGGACTTACTAGCAGAAAAACTGTTGTACAAACCTTTTAGAGTCTATGGATCTAATAACACAGGAAGAAAAAACTACCAGTAGATATCATATTCTTTTAGAGTCTATGGATCTAATAACACAGGAAGAAAAAACTACCAGTAAAAAACTATATTCTTAAATTTGTCAAAAGATTTTATTCTATGCATCATAAAAAAATTTCATAAGAAATTGTGTCAAACTAAAAAGTTAGGTATTAAAATAAAGCATATAGATGGTATAGAAATTTTGTGTAACAGAGTACAATGTGTTGTTTACAAATTTTAAGCATCGGTCTCCAGTTCTTTTTTAAATCTTATTATGTTTACTGTTTATTACAATTTACCAAACGAGTTATTAACAAAGCGTTATTATCAAAGAGTTATTATCAAAGTGCACGCTGATGATATAAAGCTAATTAACATAATTAGATCAGCTTCTGATTTGGAAAAGACTCAAACTGATTTAAATAAAATAATAACATGGTCGAAATAATAATTATTAAACTTTAATGTAAGCAAATGTAAATGAATGCATACATACTATAGGAAGAAAAAAATACTAACCATACCTACACAATGCATGATCAAGAGTTAAACAGAGTTGAACTACCAGAAACCAAAATTGAAAAAAGTTTAGGAATTATGATTTGAAACAACTTGAATTGATCTAATAGCTAATAAAAGGTTAAGGCTAATGAAAGGTTGAAATAATAAAACATTCATTTAAAAACTTAGACATAAACATGTCTAAACTATTGTACACCTCTCTGGAACAAGACAATAAAAATTGAAACAATACAATTGAAACAACAACACTATGAAACAAGACTAACGTATTATAAATTAACGACTCTCGGAAAGAAAAAAGGACACAACCATGATGACTTAATTTAGTTTTTCAAAATAGTAAAACAAATAGATAATTTCACCTAGGTATACCCACCTGATAATTTAATAGCTTCAACTACAAGGTCATAATATTAGGTTTAATCAACAATTAACAATAAATCCAAAGATATACTCTTTCTTATCAAATCGAGGAATTAATAATGGAAATAGCTTAGACCAAAGCATTGTAGAATCTAAGACAATTAAAAACTTAAAATTATAAATAAAGGAGATAATGCTTTGAAATCATCAAAAGTATTATTAAACTGATTATTAAAAAACAAATTGAAGTTAGACACATTTTTAACATAAATTGGCTGTTAAAGCCCAACTAGGCTTCGTATATTTACTTTTTGTACAATATTAAATAAATCCAAACAGTTTTTCAGAAAAAGAAAAAAAAAATGATGAAAAAACAAAGTTTTTTTTCTTACTAAAAAAAGTATTTTAATATCCAACTGATACACAAACCCTCCGTCAATGTATGTTCCAAAGACCCCTGCAGCTTATTGCAGTATGAAACCATTAATCAGATTTTTTGACCAATCATAATTAAGATTCAACCGTTCATGAGTATCATAGATAACTCTTTAAAAATGCAAAATATGCATGCTGGCAACACACTAAACAATCAAACATTGTGTAGATGATTGTGCAGGTATCAATTAATAGGAAAATATTTTATATGTTCTATATACATTAAAAACATAAAGTATGGCTGCAACATCACTTACAAGCACAAATACAATTTTTACTGGAAATCTGAACAAATTATTACTGCACACTTAAAGATGCCTGACATCTTTAAGTGACTATTAAGACAATTGTTTACGATATCATTCAGTGCATCAAATGAACAGATGACATCAATCTATGAAAATTGTGTGGAAGACAAAAAAGAATTGCCACTTCAAATATTGACAACATGATACCGTGACAACATGATACACTGTATGGCTGTAAATGACATACAAATTTCTACTTAACTGCCTCCTTGGGTAAATATTAGTCCCAATTTAGTTTGAAGATACCTTGCTAAAGACTTTAAAATTTAATCATATTGCGCTGCTGAAAGCCATGCTTTTCTCAAAAAAATACTTGTGATTGTTTCAAAATTGTGCAAAGAAGAATTGGATTGTTAAAATATGGCGACTTGTCATTTTCTTAGACAAAAAGCAAGTTAACCAGTTTGCATCACACTAAGTCACCCAAAACTAAGTCACCCAAAAATGCAGTTGTTGTTCAGCATTTATGGTACTTAGTTTAACAAATTTAAAGCCGAATATATATATATATAATTGCTTAGTTTAATGGTGAACATTGTGAAAAATTATTTTTAAAAAATAACTATTTGTTATTAATCAACAAATTTTGATAAAATAAAAGAGCACTTATAAAATAGATTCTAAAAACATAAACAACTTTTATAAAATTTAATATTCTTACCTGCATGGGTCAAAAGTAACCTCAAACCAGTAATCCAAATACTTGCTTCCTCAGAAGTCTTTGCCACAAGATCTACAGAATCATAATTTGGTCCACAAATCAATGAAAAACAACAATCCTCAGAATATGCACTACCTTGCTCTTTAAAAATTGTTGTATTTTTTCCAGCACGAACTTCATGTAGTGCTTCCACAGGTACTAAATGATTGATTCAGATAAAACTTACAAAAAAATACAAACATTATTTTACATTATATAAATAAAATACAAACATTATTTTACATTATATAAATAAAATAATAAATTTGTATGTTTTCATTACCATCTAATTTACAGTTGACAAAGAATTTTAAAAAAGCTTTTAGATATTTAGTTTTGTATTAACAAGTTATATAATTGCATGTTGAATAAATGCTCTTTCAAATAGCCTTGCTCTTTCAAATCAAACACATGAAAATTCTTGCCTGCTTTTTCAAATCAAACGCATAGAAAAAAAAAACACTACATTACTTTCAATACTTTCAGGTATGACAAAATATTATCTAATAAGTAATCAAATTGCTTGGAAATGTTTTTTCTTTAATATGTAACTCTCACTTTATAAAATTTCTTTAGAATTTTTAAATTTTTAGCAACCATAAAAAAATTGGAATAGCTTAATAACCTTAAAAAAAACACTATTAAATTATATTATAATAAATATTGCACATTGAATGTGGAAAATAGAAATTCTAATTTCATTCTATAAAACTGTCATTTTTAAACTTGAAGCCATTTTGAAATTATATAACAAAAATTTCAGTATCTATGACGTAAATTCCAGAAGCTATTACAGAATAACGAAAAAAAACAACAACAATGATTTATTTAACTTTTTTTAAGAAAAACATACTTTGAACAGCCTTTTTTTTCCCCATGTAAAATGGGTAAAAATCAATTTACAAAAAAAGGCTTTACCAAAATCACTCTAGGGTGATTCATAAAAACACTTTAAATGTGTTTAAAAAACTGTAAATGTCTGCTCTAATCCCTTAAATGTGTTTGATAAAGGCTCAAATTAAGTGATAGCAAATATGCTGTGATATCTGGAAATGCTTTTGGTCTTAAAATTTTTACTTTTTTAAAAATAGTAATCTTTGTTTTTATCACTTAATAGTTTTTATTCAATAAAAAATATTTATATTGATCTTGAAACTATTATATAAAATCTCATTATAAAACCATATTATTACTATTATTATTATTATTAAAAATTATGATTTAAATTTTAATATTATAATTCATTTATAAAACTATTTATATCACACAAAACTAGAAAAATAAAGCATTTAAAATGAAACAACCGCAAATCACTTAACTTTTAACTAAATCTAAAGCAAATTAGCTGTGTATGCAAAATCACAGAAATTGCAAAATAAGATATAAAATAGTTTTATACTTTATTTAAATCTTATTCAATATTTTCATATAAATCAAATATAACTGTCAATTAAAAGCTTGTAACTCTCTAACAGATACTTATATAAAATTAAGAACAGAGGAGTTTAAAAACATTTAAAAACTAATTTAAACATTAGTTATTTTTAAAAAGAAAAACTCTAATAAAATATTTTACAATAAATTTTTTTATCATTATTTTTATTACCAATTAATTAATTTCTAATTCAAAACATTTCAACTTTTAAATAACTCTTCAAAGTTTCACCCTAAAATTTTATTGTTTCATTACAATGTGCAAATAGCTTTAGAATAATTTTTTATTCGTTGATTTTTAAATTACCGCTCAAATTTTTTGTTTATAATACTTAAATTAACTGGTGTTTAAACAAACAATAAATTACAATATGTAATTTTTGACTGTTAGTATTATTGCAATTGTAAATTTATTGTTTTATTTTTTCATTAACTTTTGCAATGTGATAAATTGACCAATCCATTAAAACAGTATTTTAATGAAATGGTCTTTAAATTCACAGTTTTTAACAAACTAAGAATTTGAGGAAAAGAAATATTTCTAGATTTCACAATTTTTGATGACACTTTGCGCATTCTTGATATAATTAAATAACATTAGATATAAAAATTTTTTGATTAAAAAATATTTTTGAGATTCCTCAATACTTTTGTTATTGTATTGCGCATATGAAAGTGCTCAATATTAATAAATAGACAAGCTCTGTTACTTATATATTTATTTATATTAATAAATTAAATAGGTGTGTCAACAGGGTGGCAGTGTTCCAACATTTGTAAACAATTGTAAACAAGGTATTTTTATGTATATATGTTTATATATATACATATGTATATATGTAAACTACATTTTACAAATATATGTAAACTAGATTTGTATATATATATATATATATATATATATATATATATATATATATATATATATATATATATATATATATATATATATACATATATAAATATATATATATTTATACTTAAGCATCATTGAATCACTCTTTCCTCAAAGGACATATTTGGGAAAAAAACAACCTAAAAGTGTTCAAAAATGGCTTATTTTTATTTTGGGGATAGCTTTCATATCTAAATTGGAAGCTTTTACAACATTACTAGATTCTAAATACCACTCAGCAAAAAACAGCTTTATTTGTGAGGGCTGATTCGTACAGGAAGGACTATCGACGATCATCGAATATTTTATCAACATGTGATTTCAAAATGTTATTTATATAAATATGCTGGTTAATTTTAACTCTTTTATCAATAAATTTTAGTGGAAATTTTCCTTCCCTGGAGAATGCATCAAAAACCATAACTGATGCATTTTGGTATCAAGGAATAGCTCTTACATTAAGCGCAATAGATAATAGAATTAGATAATAGCATGAGGCAACTCATTTTATTATCTCCTAAATAGGGTACAGCTCTAAAACTCAGTTTTATGGTTCTGAGGCCAGCTGGTAGTCAGGTTTCCCAAACTCTGTGGTAGCTCTCACAGAGGCTGATTCTATCAACAGCTGAAAATTATCAGATTAGTAACAGTGTCATGTTACGCATGGATGGTGTCTCTGTTTGTACTTTTAGTGTGCATTGTTGATGCCACATTTGAAGTCCTTTCTTACGGCTTAGGGTTTATTAGTAGTAATGAGGCAATTGCTTGGGCTAATAAACAGTGTACTGAGTACTGTCTATGCTTTGAGCCAAGTTCTTTAACAAAATTAAAAATAAATAAAGTACAAAAAATAATAAAACACATAAAACCATCGTCATCAACGAGTTCTCTAAACGTATTATTCACTAATATTCGTGATCTTCGAAGTGATCTTTCATCTGTTGAGTCTTTTCTCTTGCAAAGTTCACCATACTACTTGCTCTTTGTGAGACTAATTTGAGTTCAGTTGTCTCATCTTGTATTCTTAGTGTTGATGGTTATCTTTCTTTAATTCGTATAAACTCCAATTAATCACATGCTGGGCCAGGGTATTTACTTTCATAAGAATTCACCCATTTGTCAGGAAACTACATATGAATACACAGACTATTCTTTTATGTGCTTTCGTTTAGAAATACTTCACTCTATCGTCTTTCTCTTTGTTCTATATCGCTCTTCTTCATCTCAAAACTGCACTTTTTTCGATGTTATTTCTGATCAATTTGACCAAGCCCTCTCTCTTTATCCATCAGCCAATATTGTTGTTGTTGGTGACTTTAATGCTCATCACACTGAATGGCTTGGGTCTAGTGTCAGTGACTTTGCAGGCATTAAAGCGCACAACTTTTGCCTTTCTCAATCCCTAACTCAAATAGTCAACTTTTCAACTTGCTTTCCAGACAACTCTAATCATTTAACTTCTCTACTCGACTTATGTCTTGATTTTGATCCTAGTCAGTGCTCAGTTTCTCCACATTCACCCTTAAGTGCTTCTGATCACAGTTTGATCTCTCTAAAACTATTATCTCATTTTCCTTCATCATCTAAATCCCCCTATCATTGTACCTCTTACAACTACCTTAAAGCTGACTGGGACTCTTTTTGCATGATTTTCTTTGTGAAGGCCCTTGGTAGAAATCTTTTATCTTCCTGCTAACAAATGCGCTTCTTACATAACTTCGTGGATTCAGGCTGGCATGGAATCTTTTATTCCCTCTCGACCAATCCGGGATAAGGCTCACTCTTGTCCATGGTTTTCTTCACATTGCTGCAATTTCCAATCAAAATCATTACTTCTATATCTATCAGCAAAACAATTCTCCAGAAAACAGACATCTGTTTACTATTGCTAGAAACCATTTTCTTGTAAAAAGGTTTTATCTAACACAAAAGCCCGCTATTCTCAGGTCATGAAATCTCGTATTTCATCACAAAAATTAGGCTCTCGTGACTTATGGAGAATCTTTAACAGAAACAATAATAAGGACAATTCTGTTATTCCACCTCTCTTGTATGGTTCAGACATTGCCACCTCACCTAAAGACAAAGCTGAATTGTTTGCTAGGAACTTTCCATCAATATTATCTCTTGATTCCACTAGTTGTGTTCTACCTGATGCAGTCATCAAACAGGTTGATCCATGGCTTGACATTCATATCACTCCAGCTTTTGTATCGAAAGTGATTTCCTGATTAGACTCTTCAACAGCTTGTGGTCCGGAAAATGTACCTGTTATAGTCTTACAGAAGTATTCTACGGATCTGTCGTCTATACTTTCTAAACTATTAAACAAGTGCTTTTCAGAATCTTGTTTTCCAGCCTGTTGGAAAGCGATTTGCTAACAGTAATAACCGATAGGTTTCATTGTGCAATAGATAGAGATGGAGAGAGTAAGGCTATTGCTCTTGATATTTCTAAAGTTTTTGATAAATTTTTGGCATGCTGGTCTTCTCCATAAGCTTTCTTCTTACGGTGTATCTGGTAACATCTTTAAGATTATTGAATCTTTTTTTTCCAATCGTAGTTTAAAAGTTGTTCTCGATGGACAGCACTCTTCTTCATATCCTGTAACTTCAGGGGTTCCTCAAGGTTCAATCCTAGGCCCTATACTCTTTTTAACTCACATTAATGATCTTCCAGATGGTACTACCATTTATTCTTGTCATGATAAGAAGCCAATACTCTTTGATTGCTTGGAGGGGGCACCTGAGCTTGAAAAGGATCTCACTTCTGCTACAGCATGGGGCTCACAGTGGCTGGTGAACTTTAATTCAGATTAAATTCAATTTTTTTTAGCCAATCGTTATTGCAATAATTTAGATTTATCTATATTTATGAACAGTTATGTACTCGATGAGCCATCTACCCTTCATCTTCTATGATTAACTCTTACTTCCGATCTTTCTTGAAAACAGTATATCAAATCGATTGCAAAATTAGTATCTGCTAAGGTTGCATCTCTTTATCGAGCTTGACACTTTCTTACTCCGGATTCTATCCTTTATCTCTTATAAATCTTAAATTAGACCTTGTATGGAATACTGTTGCCATATCTGGGGCAGATCTTCTAATGATGCCCTTTCTCTTTTAGACAAGGTGCAAAAACGCATTGTAAACATAGTTGGACCTGCTCTTGCAGCCAACTTCTAACTATTATCACATCGTTTACAAATACTATAATGGACACTGCTCTAAAGAGCTAGCCTCTCTTGTGCCATCTACTAAAATTTATTCTCGTGTTACTCGTCATTCAATTAACTCTCATCCTTTTTCTGTGACTATTCTTAAGCGCTCTACAAACTCTTATTCCTCTAGTTTTTTTCCTCGAACATGAGTTCTTTAGAACTCGCTTTCTTCATCTTGCTTTCCTGAAACACTTTATCCAAATAAGCAAAACATACTTATGAACAAATAAATATAATTGTATAATAAAAAAAGTTATACATATAAGTATACGCATGCATTACGAAGACATTTTCATTTAGGGACAATATATACTAGTTACATTAAAATTAATATATTTTACCAACAGATAGCAATTTATATTTTGCTTTCTTTTTTTAAAAAAACATAAATAAAATATAGGAAAATCATTCTTTTTACTGACGACTTAAAAATGTGTTTTTATGCTTTGCTTTATTCAATTTTGCTGCTAAAAATAACAACCACTCTAAAGAAAAAAAAAGAAAAACAGTACAAAAATTATCTAAATTATTATTTTTTTTCTATTTAAATTACTTTTCTATTTTGTTAGTTTTTCTTTCTTTGTTTATGAAATTTAGCTTTTACCGCAAGGTTTCTAAGAACTTTTCTTCTAATTTAACTCTTGAAACTTGCTCATACTCTTCCTTCTATTCCAATAAAATGGGATAACTCATTCTTAAAAATTCAAATCACTCCTGCTTCCATTGCTTAAGTTATACCTTAATTAAACTTTTCTATTGCTTGTGGTCCAGACAACATTTCTGTCATAGTTATACAAAATTTCTCTCCAGAACACTCTTGAACTCTCTCTAAACTATTTAATAAGTGTTTGATTTGGAACAATAGATGCCATTTTCCTGTCTGCTGGAAAATGGTATCTGTTGTTCCAATTTTCATTTGAACATCCTGACGCCTTTTATTATCGCCCTATCAGTCTTTATTCTGTTATTAGCAAGATCTTTGAGTTATTGATCAACAAATTTCTCACATCAAGTTCCAGCATAAACTTTAATGTTTCCAGCATAGATTGTTTCAAAAAAATGTTTTTTAAAAACTGTGCAAATAAATTTTAATGTTTCCAGCAAATTTAAACTTTTTTCATGTTCAAATAATATTTCCACTACGGGCTATGAAAAAAGGAAGGCTTTTAAATTTACAAAAATACATCATGTTAGAATTCAAAAGATAAACATTCATCATAAAAAATACATAACTATATAAATAAACAAAACTATATATAATATTCATTTAATCTTTATATAAAAAATCATTAGCATTGCTTTGATACTTCAATCTTTTGAGATTATAAAATTGCTTCTTTCTAACCGCTTTATCAAAGTCATTCTCAATGGCCATCACTCTTCTTCATTTCCAGTAACTTCCGGGGTACCTCAAGGTTCTATCCTTGGTCCTGTTTTCTTAATTATCTAAATTAATGATCTTTTCAAAGTAGCTATTTTTGCTGATGAACACAAACTTTGCACAGACCTGTCTTGACAAAAAGTATTCTCTTTTCAATTGCTTAGAACAGGTATCTGGCATCAAGCATCAGATCATGAATCTGATCTTACTTCTGTAATAGATTGGGGCTTACAGTGACTTGTGAATTTAAACTCCAACAAAGCTCAGTTATTTACTGCAAACAACTATCGCAATACTGTCGACATTATTATATTAATGAATGGCACACCTCTCACTGAATCTTCTTCTTAAGGTCTTTTTGGATTTTTATTCACTACTGACCTTTTATGAAAACGATATATACAACTGATTGCTATATTAGAATCTGCTATAGCTGCTTCTCTTTATTGTGCTCACCATTTTCTCATTCCTGATTCCATATTCTTCCTCTACAAATCTCTTATTTGCCCCTGTATGGAATACTGTTGTCATATTTGGGCTGGTTTATCTAATGATGCTCTTTCTCTTCTATACAAGGTCCAAAATTGCATTGTAAACGTAGTTGGACCTGCTTTATTTGCCAAGCCTCTTTCTCATTGTCATAAAGTTGCATCTTTTTTTCTATTTTACAAATACTACCATGGTCGCTGGTCAAAGGAGCTATCATTTTTAGTTTCATCAACTAAAACTCGTTGTCGCTTGACTTGTCATTCAGCAAAGTCTCATTCGTTTACTGTATCTGTACCTGCATGCTCTAAAAACTTTATTTGTCTAGTTTTTTTTCCAGCACCTTATTTATATATGATTATTATCCATTCACTAATTCATATTTCTAGTTTATTTTAAAAAATAACTTGATCTGTCTTTGTGCAGTCACAAAAATGAGTAGTTTTCAAAAATTAAAATTGCGCAGAAAAAAACATACCTTGACCTAACCCAGACAAAATTTAATGAAATAGAAAATAAAAAAAATTTAACTATAGCTAAAACACAAAAAGCAAAAATAAAACTCAACTAAAATAAAAACTCAACTATAATAAAAACTCAACAAGCTAAAATGCAAAGTTTATTTAAATCATGTTTTTAATAACGTTTGGAATAATATACTTTAAATCTTTTATCTTTACTCATATTTATATAATATTTTGGGAAAACCTTAAAATAAAGGAACAATTTACTTCTAATGATTGTTTAAAAAATGTTTGCACCTTATTTAAATTAATAAGGTTTATTTTAAAATACTTACATAATTTATATAATGTAAGTTAAAAAAATTATATACAATTTTCAATGATAAAGATAAAAGATTTGATGTCATTTAATTGTCTAAGATATAATTCAGAATCTTTTTTATTCAGCGAGTTTTTGATATGTTTTAGTTGCGGTCAAATTGTCAAAGCAAAATATTATTTTACTGGTTATATAATGGCATGCAATCTC
>NC_088924.1:28167500-28172500 GCF_038396675.1 Hydra vulgaris | reverse complement strand
ATAAAGTCTTCCCAGGAAGTGTGTGCAATGACACGCGTTTTAAGAATTTGCGGGAAAAAAAAGCTATAAGAAACTATGGAGAATAAAACAGCAATACTTAATACAAAAGAGTAATATACAAAATTGAAAATCTAAATAAAATAAACTAAAAATTAAAAAAGAAAAATTTTGTCTAAAAAAATAATATACCTAATTATTTTGATGTTTTTGTTTCCTTTTTTTAAGGGTGTTATTTGTATAGTTATTTTCCACTACCAAAATTGATACAAGTCAAGAAAAAAAGCAGATACAAATATAACAAAAACAAAAAAAAAATTTTGATATACAATTTATTTGCGACTTTTGTCTGTCAGGAAACACTTTATCATTTGCAATAGAAATATGGACAATTTTGAAATTTGTTTTTTAAATGTTTTAATATTCAAATATAAAATATTTGATTGTTTTCACTACTCCAATTGAAATAGTCTGCATTAAGATTGGATTCTCTAAATTGTGCATTTAAATCCAATAAAAAAATAGGGTAATTTTAAAATGCCGGCATTTTTGGTGTGGATTTGACAAGTTTATAATGTTTGCATTTTCAGATAGTTGGGTCTAATGGTCTTATATGCTGTTAATCTTAGATCAAAACAAAGTGCTAGAAAAATTTACAAACATCTCAAAATGGCTGAAAATTGGACTTTTTAGGTGTGTGGACATTTTGCTTTTAGGTATATTTAAGTTCTAAACTGCAACAAGCTGCCTATATTTTTCCCGTTTATTGCAGACAGTAGTAGCTAATCAGAAAACCTATCTGTAAGGACTTGTGGATGAATAGAATAATGCTACAGTTAGTTTCATTTTAGCATATTTTAGCAATTTTATGATTTTTTCCAAAGTTGAGGAGGTCATAATTTTTTTCTAATTTAACACAAGTTAATAAAAACCACTTTTTTAAAGAGAGAACTATCCAGAAAATAGTTATAGAAAAAACGAGACACTTGTTGAAAGTGAGAAAAAAGTTATACAGCTCTAAAGTAGTCTGTTTTGACCATTGTAAATTGAGGAGGGCCACTGTGTCATGTTTGTAAGGCTATAATTTCCATACCGTTGTACTTGGAAGTCTGAAATTTCAAATTTAATCTATCTACATAATGCACATAATAACACGTAAAAATCAGGAAAATCAGAGATGGTGCCCCACAAAGTTTTCTTTATATTGGTTGAAATATAATGATTTGACCCTATGATCTTTGCTTCAAGATTGAAGTATTAGCCTTTTCCAAGCAAAAAAATCAATCATTACAATAAAATAAAAACGAAACAAAAATAAATTTTTAGTTTTATTTGAATTTTTTATATTAGTAAATAGCGCTTCTATCCAACATAATTGTCATTCAAACTTTTGTAACAAATATTTTTACATAATTGTCATTCAAAAGTTAATGTGGTTTTTATAAAGTTAATGACTTCTTTTATCTTACCGCTTTTGAATAATTTGAAAGTTAAAAAAGGATATAAAGTTATTTAAAATCGCTAACTGCTTACATAAAATTGCTGAAGATGTACATAAATTATATATATATATATATATATATATATATATATATATATATATATATATATATATATATATATATATATATATATATATATATATATATATATTATATATATATATATATATTATATATATAAATATATTATATATAAATATGTATATATATATACATTATATATATTATATATATATATTTTATATATATTATATATATATATATATTTTATATATATATATATATATATTATATAAATAAAATATATATATATATATATATATATATATATATATATATATATATATATATATATATATATATATATATATATATATATATATATATATATATATACAACGGTTAAGAAATTAAAGCCTTAGAAACATGACACGGCCCCCCTCAATTTACAAATGGTCAAAACAGACTACTTCAGAGCTGTATAACTTTTTTGTCACTTTCAACAAGTTTCTCATTTTTTCTAGAACATTAAAATAATATATATATATATATATATATATATATATATATATATATATATATATATATATATATATATATATATATATATATATATATATATATATATATATATGTACATATATAAATTAACGAAGTTAATATATATATGTATATGTATATGTATATGTATATGTATATGTATATATATATATATATATATATATATATATATATATATATATATATATATATATATATATATATATATATATATATATATAGATATATATATATGTACATATATAAATTAACGAAGTTAATATATATATGTATATATATATATATATATATATTAACTTCGTAAAATACATATATTATATATATATATATATATATATATATATATATATATATATATATTTATATATTTATATATATATATATATATATATATATAAATTAACGAAGTTAATATATTTTTTTTTTTTTTTTTTTTTTTAAACATCTTCGCTTCCAACAAGGCTGCAAGCAGCCACTAATTAAAGTTGGAAGTTACTGTAAGAGAAAAGATGAAGATTGTAGAGCAAGATAACGATTGACGGACGATTTAAAAGATTGCAAATTATATGAATCAGGAAAGCAAGATGAAGGAAGCGAATTCCAAAGAGCTGATGTTCGAGGAAAAAAACTAGACGAATAAGCGTTTTTGGAGCACTTAGGAACAGTCACAGAAAAAGGATGACACTTAATTGAATGACGAGTAACACGAGAATGAATTTTAGTAGATGGCACAAGAGACGTTAGCTCTTTCGAGCAGTGCCCATTATAGTATTTGTAGAAAAGAGAAAGAGAAGCAACATTACGACGATGTGATAATGGTTGAAGGTTGGCTGCAAGAGCAGGTCCAACTATGTTTACAATGCGTTTTTGCACCTTGTCTAAAAGAGAAAGAGCATCATTAGAAGATCCGCCCCAGATATGGCAACAGTATTCCATACAAGGCCGGATTTGAGATTTATAGAGGTAGAGAATAGAATCCAGAGTAAGAAAGTGGCGAGCTCGATAAAGAGATGCAACCTTAGCAGATGCTAATTTTGCAACCGATTTGAACCGAATCAACCGATATATATGTATATGTATATGTATATGTATATGTATATGTATATGTATATATATATATATATATATATATATATATATATATATATATATATATATATATATATATATATATATATATATATATATATATATATAGATATATATATATGTACATATATAAATTAACGAAGTTAATATATATATGTATATATATATATATATATATATTAACTTCGTAAAATACATATATTATATATATATATATATATATATATATATATATATATATATATATATATATATATATATATATATATATATATATATATATATATATATACATATATATATATATTACATAACTTATGGTATAAAACCTTATAACTTTTACCCATTTTCATGTTTTCCTTTTTTATACAACTTTCAATTTTTGAAGTCTTCAGTTATATGTTTCTTAGTATTTTAACTTATTCTCTATTTTAAAGTAACTCATAACTTAATAGTGGTTGCTTGCAATCTTGTTGGAAGTAAATTTGAGTTTGAAAATATATATATCTTTTCATTGTTATATAAACTTTAGTATTTATATGATAAAATACTTGCATTATAATGATCATCATCATCACCATCATGATGGTAATGATGATTATGATGACCATGTTGATCGTAATGATGTTTTTATATGCATATATATACAAATATTTTGAATAAAAAATTTTTTACTAGGTATTACTAAAAAAAAAGCTTCTTACATTTTGCAAATGGGCCTTCTAAATTTACTAGGGCCACCCTCTAACTGGGGTGTGAGGGGGAGCCTAGCTACAGCTCTGGATATAACTATAAAATATTATTTTCTAAACTATTATTTTCTTATAAATATAAATGAAAACATTGCAAGTTATATTGCTTCATTTTAAGCATACTTGTAATAAATAATCAAATAATTATAAAAAATTAATAATAGAGTTATATCCATAGAAGAAGTTGTTTAATTAAATATAAAAAAATAAACTCATTATAAGATATCATTTAAAGTTTGTAATAATTAATTTTCAATTTTTTAATAAAACCAATCATTATAACAAAACAAACAAAAAAAATTAAAATATCAAGTGGCACAAATATGAAATAAAATTTAACGTGCACTATTTTTTAACTAATATTTTTTTGTTTTGCTTTTTTTTTTTTTTTTAAATACAGTAATTATTTTTGTTATTGTTTGTTATGACTGTCTAAATAAAATATTCTAGTGCTATTTCTATTTTTGCTTGATGTTTACAACCTTTGTTTGACCTCAATTGAAATACTGTACATCTGTTTGGAATCCTTTTTAAAAAAAAAGACATAAAGGCTCTAGAAGCTGTTAGAAAAGAACAACTAAACTTGCGCCAGCAATAAGAAATTTAGATAACAAAGTCTAACTTTCCTCAATCTACAAACTCTAGAACAAAGAAGGGATTTGATTCAATATTTTAAAGGGGGATTTGATTCAATATTTTAAAGCAGTCAAGGGGTTTAATGAAGTTAATGTCATGTCAATGCCCTGCCACATTCTCTATTTAGCACAAGGACCTACGAGTAATCTGAGAGGCTCTAAATTAAGATTGTCGAGACAATTCACGAGAAACTAAACGAGATTTAATTTTTTTACAAACAGGATTGTGCTCTTATGGAATTAGTTACCAAAGCAAGTTATTGAGTCAATGAATTTAAAAATTGATATGACAAGTTCATTGTTGCCAAACAGGCATCTGCAAAATCTGCTAGACAGACTTCATGAGAAATTTAGTTTTTTCTCATTGCAAATTATTGTATTATATTATATTATATATAAACTTATTTTTGCGTAGAGCTTTGGAAGTCTATTATTGTATATATATAAAGATAATATCTCCTAAT
>NC_088924.1:28115000-28162500 GCF_038396675.1 Hydra vulgaris | reverse complement strand
AGTTAAAAGCGTTTAGACACAATCTAAGAGCAGATAGAATTGATATAAAAAAAATGATAATCACAATAAATAATAAAAAGGAGCCTCTGAGATTAGAGAAGCCTGCAAATTTTGTTTATCTACCTCTGCAGGGCACGATTTTTTTTTTTTTTTTTTTTAGAGTTTTTCTTTCTTAATAGAAATACTTTTATTAAGAAAATTAATTTTAAAGTTTAAAAATTTTAATGTTTTTATATAACGTAAATACATGCGTATTGTTCGATTAATATGGTAGTTATGACGTTTAACATTTTTATGCGTAATCACATTAATTATATTTGAAGAAGTCAGGTAAAAAGCAAAAAATCAGATGTTTTGATTAAAATCGTCCAAATGTAAGTGCCAAACAAATTGAAGCAAATTGTTTATTTCTAAATACCAAAGTGTTTCCAGATATTTTGTTTACAATTAGGTTTATTTCGATTCATTTTTAAAGGTATTAATAATTTTATATCAGATTAATCTTTTAATAAATTATGAATCGTTAAACTTTAAGATGTTGTTTATAGCAAAAACGTAGCAACGTTATTTTATTATTTTTTTTTTTTTTTCTTTGTTAAGTTGTTAAATTGTTTTCTATAGCGGTGGAAAAAGTTGTTTAAAATATGTTTAGTATTATCCTTTTTAAATTTTATGAACTAGTTGAAAAACGTTTAAACTTGCTATAATACCATTGCTTAAATAGGCCCCTTTGATAGGCGACGAGTAAGTTAAAAACTGTCAGATGATCTTGTGTTTTGTTTCGAAATTCGGGTTTCTAGAAGTTTGAATAGATATGGAGGAGATTTGGTTGATAAAGTTATATATGTAATAACTGATATCTTATAAGCTATTCTTTGATGGGTTGGTAACCAATAAAGAGATTTTAGCAACTTTTCTGATTTTAAATGGAAAAGAGAATGTGAGACGATGCGAGATAAAAAAAAAAAAAGTTTTTAAAAACAGTAGCATAGATATAACAATGAGTAATGTTTTTTAATTTATTTAACTATTTTGCGTACGATGGAGTTTTTTTTTTTTTTTTTTAAGAACCTGATCAAAGACTGTTACAATAGTCAAGTTGAAAGTTAAAAGTACCAGAAGCAATTGTTTTAGCGGCTTCTTTGGTGAGACGTTGAACTATGTAATGAAGAGCTCGAACATGGTAGTTGCAGGATTTGAATGTGTTTTTTATATGTTGGTCTAAGGAGAGTGTTGAATCTAGTGTAACACCTAGGATTCTTATCGAATTTACTGTATTAGTGTTGTTCTAGAGAATGTAATTTTAAAATCATTTTCAAATTTTCCAGTTTGTTTCCTAGATCCAAATAAGTAAGCTTCTTTTTTGCTTAGGTTAAGAAGAAGTCCATTATCTGGAAACCATTTTGTGACTGGATTAGCACACTCAGTGAATTTGTCAATGTTATCATTTCATATATGTTCAGCATAACCATCCACGTTAATTTCAGGTAATAAACAACACGACATCACTTGCAATTCTTTTATAAAACATCATAAGTTTAGTTTTTTTAAATTTTGTTTTGAAAATCAAGCAGTTTTACTTTTTAAAGGTTGTTGTCAGGGTTGTTATCTGTCAAATATGTCTGAGACATATTTTCTGCCGACATAAAATATGTCCCACATATTTTCTATCAACATATTTTGACATAATTTTATGTCTGAATTATTTTCTGCTGACATAAAATATGTCAGACATATTTTCTATTGACATATTTTGTCATAATTTTATGTCTGAATTATTTTCTGTTGACATAAAATATGTCAGACATATTTTCTGTCGACATAATTTGACATAATTTTATGTCTGAATTATTTTATGCTGACATAAAATATGTCAGACATATTTTCTGTCGACATATTTTGACATAATTTTATGTCTGAATTATTTTCTGCTGACATAAAATATGTCAGACATATTTTCTGTCAACATATTTTAACATAATTTTATGTCTGAATTATTTTCTGCTGACATAAAATATGTCAGACATATTTTCTATCGACATATTTTGACATAATTTTATGTCTGAATTATTTTCTGCTGACATGAAATATGTCAGACATATTTTCTGTCGACATATTTTGACATAATTTTATGTCTGAATTATTTTCTGCTGACATAAAATATGTCAGACATATTTTCTGTCGACATATTTTTACATAATTTTATGTCTTTGCAATCAATTATGCTTCATAAAACTATTACTTTAAACCCTATAAGCAAACATCCGATGTTTCATAAAGGTCTTTTTCTGCCCTTTTTAGCGATGTATCATTTGATAGTATTGACTAATATTGGCATTTATTGACTTATTTATTGATTATGACTTATTTATTGATTATGACTAATATTGACATTGATAGTATTGACTAATATTGACTAGTATTGAGGCATCATTTGATAGTATTTGATAGTATTGATTAGTATTGGCGCTTTCCCTTATTAGAATGTAAAAACCATCTCAAGCTGAGTTTTTATTACTGAAAGTGGTTTTAATTAGTATGACTAAACTTAAAATATTTCTTTGATTTAAAATAATAATAAAAAAAAAACTTTTACAGTTATTTTTAATTATTAGTTGATCCTGAAATAGATTTCATTATGAAAAACTGAATTCAAAAGATTTCAAAAAAATGGTTCACAGAATTTCAAAAAATTCGTGCCAAATTAAATTCATTTAAGCTGAAGAATTTGAAATGTTTCACATAAGTTATATTCAGCTCATTAAATTCATATTAAGAAGACTAACCGGTAATAATTTATAACTAATTACGAATAATATACTTTTAGTTATAATAGCTATGATTTATTTAACAAAAACATAATTGACAATTGCATTATAACAGCATAATTAACTGCCATAAACTTGCATAAAATGTTTTGAGTGAAATATATATTGGAATAATTATTTTTTTTCGTTTTCCTTACGATTTAAAGTCAAAAATGGCGAATAATTTATTGAATGAATCAACTATTAGTTAGAAATAACTAAAAATGTTTTTTTTTAAATATTATTTTAATCAAGACAATAATTTTAAGTTTAGTCATATTAATAAAAACCATTTTCAGTAATAAAAACTCAGCTTAGATGGTTTTTACATTCTAATAAGGGAAATCGCCAATACTAATCCATACTAATTAATACTATCAAATACTATCAAATACTATTAAAATTAGGGGTATTTGGGGTAAAGTCCCTAATATTGTCGAAAAAAAGTTGTTCAAAAGTATGTCAACCTGAGTATCAAAAGAAGCGTATTTTCATAGAGATTTTAAAGATGTTATTCGTTTGTAATAAAAATAAGTATTTTTTGTATTATTGCTGAAAAACATTTTGTTGACATTTTTTTAAGAGTCTTTAGCATTTTTTCAAATAATTTATTTGCCAAAAAATTTTAAGGAAAAATTTTTATATTTTCTAAAATCTCTATACTATCTTCTAAAATACGCTTTTTTTGAGACCCAAGTTGACATACTTTTGAACAACTTTTTTTTCGACAATGTTAGGGACTTTACCCCAAATACCCCTAATTTTAATAGTATTTGATAGTATTTGATAGTATTAATTAGCAACAAATTTGTTAAACTATTTTTACTTAACTCTGTAAATTAAGTTGAAATGCGCAATAAATTTGTTAGATTGATTTTTTCTTCAAGAATATCAAACAGCAAATAATTCAGATATAAAATTATGTCAAAATATGTCCATAGAAAATATATCTTACATATTTTATGTCAGCAGAAAATAATTCAGACATAAAATTATGTCAAAATATGTCGACAAAAAATATGTCTGACATATTTTATGTCAGCAGAAAATAATTCAGACATAAAATTATGTCAAAATATGTCGACAGAAAATATGTCTGACATATTTTATGTCAGCAGAAAATAATTCAGACATGAAATTATGTCAAAATATGTCGACAGAAAATATGTCTGACATATTTTATGTCAGCAGAAAATAATTCAGGCATAAAATTATTTCAAAATATGTCGACAGAAAATATGTCTGACATATTTTATGTCAGCAGAAAATAATTCAGACATAAAACTATGTCAAAATATGTCAATCGAAAATATGTGGGACATATTTTATGTCGGCAGAAAATATGTCTGAAAATATGTCGACAGATCTGCCAGACATATTATGTCGTAACAACTCTGGTTGTTGTATGTAGGTCACTAGAATATTAGCAGGTCTTGTATTGATAGTTTTTGGATAGGGATATCCATTTTGTTGGTCATGTCGGAATTTTATTACACAGTATTGCTAATGAGTGCACGTATGTCGTATTTATATACGTATATATATATAAAAAATGTTTGGCGAGGATGACTGGAAGTTTCTGCGCCACAAGGTAAAAGTTTTTTTTTTTTTTATATAAATATAATTTGGATCAATTTTATACCAAGTTTCGACTGTTGAAGCTATATTCCAATCATTTTAATTTTTTTGTAAATATGTATGTTTTAGTCTTAATTTACAAATATAAAGTAGTGTAATACAATTTTATACATATAAGAAACCTATTTAGGAACAAATCTTAAAAATTCGCTATACTATGATCTTTTAATATAATAGAGTGCAAGGATAAAAAATAGATCTAATTTATTTCAAAAACAACTGTTTTTAAAATAAATTAGATCTTGGAAGTGTCTTATAAGATTGATGAGGATTTTACAAAGTGGTATCTCTAGGGGAAGATCCAGCTGAAGTATGACGATGCGGAACAACAAAAACTTGCCGTGAACAATCAATGTTGGAGCGGCAACTGTAGCTGACTCCTTTTGCACATTTTTCGACTTTTTTCCTGATTTTTAACCCTAACATTCTTCATTTGGATTAGGTCCTGTGGTTTTTTTTCACTTTTGACCCGCTCCACATTATCTTAAATGAGTTTTACTGCTCTTTTGGATGAATCGTTGACAACATTAACAGATTTGACAAAGTTCTGGGACTCAAGATATTCTGAAAATTCTTTCCAAACGATCTGAGGAAGTATCATCCGTATATATACTTCTATGCATTGTCCCAGAATAATAAAGATTAACCATGAGTCCTTAGAAACATATGCAGCCAAAGATGGGGGGTTATCATGATGTTGCATAACACTGGAAATATCTGGAAGAACTGTTCTAATTCTCGCAACTTTATGATTGTTGTGTTCATCTCTCTCCGCCGAGTATAAAATCTTTGCCATATTTTCTGTATCCTTGTAGTGGTCACTGTCAGAACAACATTACAACTGCAAACTTACCTATCAGGAACCATGGAGCCTAGATTAAAGAAATATAATCAGCCATCCTGTCAACCTCTTTGATAATGTCTTCACTTAAAATAATGACCCGTCTGATTCTTGGCAGCAGTAACATAAACTTCATGAAGTAGAGGGATTTGCCCATAAAGTGTGAACTGAGCTCCAGTTATCTGAATTCTGTACATGGTAGCGTGATCTTTATTAAGATACATAACTACAAACTCAGCTGTTTCACAACATTCGCCACGTTTATCCAATGTTTAATAAAAAAGGTTTTTAAAAACAATAGCATTTATGTAACAATAAGTAATGTTTGCTTCTTTTCAACTTTAATTTATTTAACTTACCTCACTGTTTCTCAGTAGTCGTTGAGGTTTTTGCATGTTTGCTGTGCTAAGCGAGCTTGCTCCTCCACCCAGGTACCACTGAATTTTTGATGGTTGAACTTGACTAAATCCTTTACCTGATTCCAGAGAATAATAATTTGTCTGATTTTTTGCAGCAGTAGTTTAAACTTTATGAAGTAAAGGTATTTGCCGATTGAGTGTGAATCTGAGATAGTTCCAGCTCTGTGAATTCTGTATATGGTAGCGTAATCTTTATCAAGATACATAATCACAAGCTCAGTTGTTTCACAGTATTTGCTATATTTTCATTTAGATATTGTTCATCAAATATCTAAATAAAAAATGGATTAACTACATTTTCGGAAACAGCAGTATAGATGTAACAATAAGTGATGTTTGCTTATTTTTAACTTTAAATTATTTAATTTTGGTTTGTAGTTGAGTGAACTTGCTCCTCGAAACAGTTACCACTGAATTTGTTTTTGGTTGAACTCGACTAAAACTTTTACCTGATTCCCGTCAACTTCATGCTTCATGCTCTTTCAATAATTATAATAATGGATTCTGGGGAACAACAGTTTTTTGAATTGTCACAGCATAATAAAAATGTTTAATGTAAATTTTACATACATGATGTCTGCAAGCCAACAACAACAATATTCGGTCATAAAACTTTGCCAACCTTTTGCATGTCTCTTGAGACAAACAGTGTTTGAAGCATTAACGGTAAAGCATAAACCAGGAAGGAATTCACCGATTTGAAAATAATCCAATAATTTTTGAATAGCTAAAAATTTTATAAGGACATAATGGTGGTCTTTTGTCTCATCTGTTGCGCTTGTGAAATCTTTAATGATTTTTCAAAATGTAAAATAATTGGTTTGCCAGTGTTTCTAACCATTTCTCTTAGTTAGATCTCATAATAGCTGCATTCTTACGTATGATTTTGTCAGAGAGTCTGTGACTAGAGCTGAAGGACAAAGTAATATTAATTATATTTCTACCATCACTGGTAACAACAGAACTAATTGGTGTATTTGCCTGATTGCTAGAAATGTCCATTCTAATTGCAGTTCTCGCGATTTTTTGATATAATATCCATAGGGAAAATGAATGCCTGACCTTCATCAGTTTTCTTCTTCTTAGGTTGAGGAACCTCAAAAACTTTGATCAGTACATTCAATATCACAATCGTCAAAGCTTACTTCATTTTCAAGTAAAAAACTTGCTGATATTTTTGGTTTTTCCAGTACAGAAAAGGTTTTCTGACTCTTTTCAATGATTTGGTTCTCACACTGACTTCCTTAAAAACGACCATCAAGTTCTCCTATCACCATTTTCCGGTCCTCAATTTAATAGTATTGGCAACACACAAGTGTTTTTTTTTTTGTTCTTTTTATTTAATTAAAATAAGTTTTACAATATAAGAATGAATAAAATACGTATAGTCAGAATTACAATTTTGTTAACGTTACAACAAGAACGCGGATACTCGCAGAAGATCATAAGATCTTGTCATCGAGAACCGCCTAAACGGATTTTAAATAATAAATAATCCTTTAATAATTCATAGACAAATATTCACACATAAATACAAATATAATTATTTATACATATTTAAACATACAAACATGTTAATAAATATACTTACACATCAATATATATATATACACATACAAATAATACGCACAAATACACATACATATATACGTATATATATATATATATATATATATATATATATATATATATATATATATATATATATATATATATATATATATATATATATATATATATATATATATATATATATAAGTTAAGATAAAAGATATCGTATATATAAATTACGATATAATATTTCCTTAGAGTATTAATAAAAAACAAAACAAACTTAAAAATATATCAGAATGTTTTCAACTGAGAAAAGAATTTCTTTCAATTTTCTTTTAAATAAGAAAAAATTCCATTCATGAGAGAAATCAAAAAGTTTTAACACTATTTTGTTCCATAAAAATGCTCCTCTAAATGAAATACAAAATTTACCAAAATTAGTTTTGAAAACTGGTTGAAGAATAAAATTTTCATTACGCAAATTGTATTTATTTTTAACTTTTAAAGAATATAAATTGTGAAAAGAAATTGGAGATGTGCGAGACTTACATTTAAACATAAAACACAATACATTAAAAATATTAAGTTGATATATATTAAGAATATTCATTTCGTTTAAAAGAGGTTTAGCATGATAAAATCGATGTTTAAAATTAATAAGTCGTGCAACATGTTTCTGTTGGCGATAAAGTGGTTCTAATTTAGTTTTACTTACACTACCCCATACCGCATTAGCATAGTTTAGATGGCAATGAATAAAAGAGTGGTAAAGCTGAATTAAAGTATGTTTATTTAGCATGCTTCTTATTTTAAATAGTATTCCTATACTTTTGGAAATTTTAGAGGGTAAGTTTTCAATGTGTTTTTTCCATGTCAGATTTTCATCAATAAAAACCCCTAAAAAATTTGTAGCCGTTACTCTTTTAATTTGAATATCATCTAAAAAAATAAAGTGTTCGGATTTACGCGTTACTTCAAGCATATCGGTGAAAACAGTTGGAGGAAAACTGATGTGATTTAGAGAAAATACCATAAATAAAATCCCGCAGAAGTTTTCAAGAAGGACGGTATTTTCTATTTGTGGACAATTTGTGCACCATTTGCTGGTGTGCTTGCTTGGTTGTGTGTTGTTTGTAAAGAATAAAATAGTTTTATTAAGAAAAAATCAGAAGATTAAGTGTGGATTGATGATAGTTCCTTAGCATTAGGAGCTCTTGTGCAAATCGGTGAAGCAAGATTTGCACAAGAGCTCCAGATTGTTCCTTATAAAGCAACATGGCTTTATAAGGAACAATATGAGGTTTATACAAATATAGCAGAATTAGACGACGTTTTCCATGGTGTCATTTTGGCTTTGGCATGGAAGCTCAGTATACTGCGCTTGAAGTCAAAAGAATCAAGGTAGCTGTTAATACGTCGAAGTGTAAATTTTGGAAGAAGATAATTCGAGAGTGAGGACCGTATCAATAGATCCAGCACCTGTTTTCACACTCACAGGGGAATACCAAAGTGATCTGATATTTTCAAGCTATATTTTGCAGAAGAAAAGCACCTGAAAAATATTGACTGATGACATTTAGAAGCGAAGAGACCAGAAACTTCTAGCGAAATGGGATGTGTATTTGAAATTTCGAGTAGCCAATTGCCCATCAAGAAATAGTATCATCAAGAGAAGCCAACACATAATCAAGTTAACGGA
Source organism: Hydra vulgaris (assembly GCF_038396675.1). Taxonomy (NCBI): domain Eukaryota; kingdom Metazoa; phylum Cnidaria; class Hydrozoa; order Anthoathecata; family Hydridae; genus Hydra; species Hydra vulgaris. Next base: position 28,153,542 of record NC_088924.1, on the reverse strand, counting down.
AATCAAGAAATAGTATCATCAAGAACTGCCCATTAAGAAATAGTATCATCAAGAGAAGCCACCGCACAATCAAGTTAACAAAACAATTAAGAATCCCTATAACGGAGTTTTTATACTGGCATAACGTCTTGATTAACAGAAAAGAAGTCCAACGGACAAACTGTATAACAATAAAAGAAGGCTTGAGGGTTGAAAAAAGAAGTCGATTCGTCAATGAATGTCTTAAAACTTATCGTTTGGGCAAAAACCGCCTGAGTCGCATTGTGTGATAAAGTGGCGTCCCGGTACCATTACTTGGTATATTTTGAAACAAGTAGTTGAGATAGACATGTTGCCACGCCGTGCAAAGCGCGTTAGTTTAAGAAACAGAATGGGCACGACCGATTTGAAATAGCGGGTTTAGAAATAGATATTAGTGATGACAATCTATATTTTTAATGTTAGATGTTAGTGGTGATAATCTATATTTTTTTAATTCCTAAAAAGGAATCAAAAAAATATAGATTCCTTTTTAGGTACTAAAATGGAATTTATCTAAGTGGACTTTTTACCACTTTTAACCCATTTATTTAGACACACAACTTATAACTTATAGTTCATACCTGATGTAATCCTAAAGTTTTCTCAAAAGTATATTTAAAAAAAGGCGTATTGCGACGTGCGCTTAACTAATTTTTAAAGCAATTTTTTCTAATGACAAATGGTTGCACATGATTTTTATTTTAATAGCTGTATGTAAACTAGGTTCTAAACATGTCAATAAAGCCATGTAATACCAATAATCTTTTTATATATTGAGTCTTAAAACTCGAAACAGCTGTTTTAATATTCTTTCGAATGGCCCAAATGGCAGAAACGCTAATTTGTCTAAATAATATAAAAACGGCAAAATATCAATATAACATTTCCCTATTATAATTTAAAAAACAGACTCGTGTCATTGTAGATAATTAGTCAAAAATTAAAAGTACAAAGTGTTCAGGTTTTTTCAAAAAATACTTCCAAAATTCATTGTATTGAGAAATTATTGGCATTGGGGACTATATTGTATAATTAGTAAATGGTTCTGCATTTTTGTAAACTGCTGCTCTTGAAAAAATAATGGAGGTATCTTCTCATGGCTCAAAATATGCTTAATGTGATCTATCTGAAAACATCTTCAATCAAACACAGAGATATCAAAAGTAGTATGTACCGATTATAATGGTTTGTCCAAAACTAACGAAACGATAAAAGACTTAGATATTTAAATTTCTACTAATGCTAATTCAATATATATAAAACGGAGACACGTGACAAGGAGAATTTCTCAGTTCAATCTGAGAAAACAAATAAACGTGGCAGAGGCTTCAATACTCATGTAAAAGAAAGCTTACAAGTATTTCTGACGTCAATAAAGAGATTTAAACAATAAAAAATTTAGATTAAAAAAAAAATTTTGTGATGAGTTTTTGTCCATCTTCTGGATAAATTAAAAGTTTTAGCACATTTTTACATGTAGACGTTATTAGTCTCCTTCCTTACCAATGTCGTTTATTGGGCCAGAGCCGGCGTCGAACCTCGACCTCTTAGTTCCGAGCCAGAACTCTAACCACTGTGCCACGAGTGCGTTTAGTTTTTTGATTTCAAGATGCGGCTCTTTAGCTCCATGCTTAAATATTAATATAATATTAAAATAAAGATGTTGGAAGCTCTTTTAAAACTGAAAAACTTTGTAAATTGTAACTTTTGGCTCCTCTGTCTAAAAAGTTTGTCGACCCCTAGTTTATACAATTTGTTAAATTCATTTTTTGTTTTATAAGACTCTATTAAAAATAGTTGGCTTTCACTGTGAAATTGGATTATTATTACGTTCACTAGCATCAAGGAGGGTGATGGTTTCTTTAATAAATGCAGTTGTCTTAGAATGGACATTATCGAAAGATGTTTTCTGCAGTTCTTGTTTTGCTGACTCTACCATATTCCAAGCTCTTAAATAATCCAGACCTCTTGTTTGCAAATATTTGGAAGCTTGTTGCAAAATGGTGTACACACGTAGAAGAAGAAAGTATGTAAGAAGCACATCAAATCAACACCATTTGTCAAGTACTACTATGACTTTGAATGTTGATTTTGCATCAAATCTTAAAGACAACCGAATGCAATTAAAAACCTGCAAAAGAGCATTAAACGATTCCACTTGTAAAGCATCATAAGTTCCAAAAATTCGTTCAAGCGCTACCTGCTTTGACCACCAACGTGTTTCACCAATTTTATTGTAGTCTTTTCAGTTTCGCAGATCAAACTCCTTGTCCAATAAGAACATTCATCCAAACATTCATTCGTTTGCAAGAATTGCCAAAGTAAGTTACTGTACTCTGCAAGAGACCAATAAAATTTTTGACAGCTAGTATATTTTCAACCATATCTGTAGCGGACAAATTCAGGACGTGTGCGTAACACCGCATGTGTACAATATTTGGTAAAACGTTGTTAATTTAACGTTAGACTCCATTATATTCACCACGAATGTTTGCTGCTCCATCAAAGAATTCACCCACAATTCTTTCCATTTTTAAATTATTGTGTTCAAGCTCTGATTTCAATAGTTGGTATAGTCCTGTACCTGCTGCATTCATAATTTTTTTTTTACCGCAAATAATCGCTCTTTCACGTCCTCTCCATGTGCATACCACGAGATTATCGTCTCCTGATCAATCACCGACGTATCTTGACTACAATTCTAAATTTCGGATTACCAACTTCCTTGACTATATAATTCTTTATCAAATTTGAAATAGCAGCTAGAATATTGTTAACTGTGGTTTTTGACAACATTATTACCAAGCCTCCCCGTCCATGTCAACTTCCCTTTCCTTATATATCAAACATTCTTTCCTCTTTTGACTGAATAGCTTTTTCTTTATGATTAGTAAGTGGAACGTCGAACTCTTCTATCAGCAATATTTATTCCAAAAAGTTTCTGTGATTAATAGGTTTATTGTGCAAACTTTAGAGAAATTCACCTTGATTACCTCTGTTTGGAAGGGCTTTCCAATGAAAATAACTGCTGCAAAAATTCGTTTGAATACTTCGATGTTTTTTATTTTTACTTGCGCTTTCTGCTCATCCACTAGACCTTTGTTAATTAAAGAGCTTATATCTACAGCCTAATAGTGCAACTACAACAGCATTATGTGATTTAGATTCTTCATGATCTTTGATTCTTTGGTATATGTGGGAAAACTTTTTAAACCCAAGAGTAAAACTAGAATCTTCTCTCAATAATGCCATGCATGCATTACAGTGAAGTGCCACGATTTGATTTTCTTTAACTCTTGCGGTTATCCAACGTCTTTGTTCATACTTATTATCTGAAATCAATCGTTTTTGGATAGTACGGTAAATGCTTTATATCTGTATGGTTTGGGTGAATCGTGTTATTATCTACTAATGCTACTTTTTGGTTACGCTGTGCACGGTCAGGAAGCCGTTTATAAATCAATTTAGTTGTTTCGGTACGCTAATGTTTATGGTTGAGACAACTTGAGTTAGTGTCATCTGCTATTAGTCCTATATATACATCATTTATACTTTCTTCAGTAACTATTGCAGCGGGTTCTGACGACCAGCCTGTTATAGTTTTTACGGGCAATTTGCTAATGGTAAAATCTGATTGCTTAAGTTGTTGAGGACTGGAAGACACTGTACTTGATATGGCACTGTTCCACATAAAAGAATTTTTTTAAATTAACATTGGGTTTGACTCGGAAACAGTAGCTTCGTCAACAACATTATTAATATATTTATTATTGAACAGTAGCTTGCGTTGTTTAGAATCACGGCCCAATTGAAGCAAATCATGCTTCTTCTTTTCTTGTCTTCCTTGGGCACCGCTAGACTTTTTCTTATCCTTACATAACATTGGTCAGATTTTGTAGCAGCCGTCTTCTGTTCATTAGACACTGAAGAATTCACTTGCTGGGAAGTTCGGGATGAAGTTTCCATAGCAACCTGCATAATGTATAATGCAATCACTATCACTAACAGTAAGTGACTAATTGTTCCTAAATACTGTAAGCTTGTAGTAATATAGATACATTTAATGATTATAAATGCAGTAGAACCCCGTTAACTCAAACTCTTAATGGGTGTGTTGGACTTATCGAGAATTTGAGACTTATCTATTTTTGAGACTTATCTAATTATAATTGATGTTTGTGAATTTGTAATATATTAGTCATTAATAAATAGAATTTAATCGAAGCTTAAAAGAATCGAAGATATCGGTGAAAATGTTTAATTATATTTGACGCAAAGGGACTTTATTTTCGAGCGTTCAAAATTCAGAACATTTATTGAAGTATTGGAAGTTTTGCATACTAGTGTGTAAGTGTTAATTATACGCACTTATATGCAAGTAATTATTCGCAATATTAGTGCGTAATTATATTAATAAGCGAATAGTTCAATTTAACCAGGGTGCGACTTTAGCGGACAATTTTATAGTAAATTTATAGAGAAAGTTTAAGGGGAATTGAAATTCTGTTCGACTTAATAAAAGTATGAAATATCCAGGGTACGAGGTAATGGGATTCTACTGTATATATACACACTGGCGTAGAAACAGGGGGTGGAGGAAGCGATTGCCCCCCCCCCCTATATATATATAAATATATATATATATATATAAATATATATATATATATATATATATATAAATATATATATATATATATATATATATTATCACGCATGAATAAATCTGTGGCGCGAAATTTTGGTGCTAAAATAATGAAATTAATTTTTTCATAAAGAAAAATATGTTAGCTAAATATCCAATCCTTTTTCGCTTGAAAAACAATACATAGAACTATTTAGTTTTGACTTTATTTAAAGATGCCATTTTTGTGTAATATGAGCATGCTCAATTTACCCATTGATTTTCATTGAAATTACCTAGTTTAAAGTCCTAAAAAAGCAGTGGCTTTAATTAGTTTTTTGAACAAAAATAAAATATAGTAAAACTTTTTAATATTTTAACAATACTAAATATTTTTCTGTAATTTAAATTCAAAAAAATTGAATTTTTATCGTTCAAAGGTTTGAGTTGATAAAATTGAAAAAATAACGAACTAATTTTTTTTTTTCTTGCGGAAAACATAGTAGTATTGTTTCAACAAAAAGTGGCTTAAAATTTGATCTTTTAATAATAAGTTTTGTTAATAACGAATCATTATATTCCAAAAATTAGTTCTAATTGTTGATATTTGTTTTACAAAATTAATGTTTTTTTGTGAGCTAATTTAAAGCTCATATTACCAAGTGGTCTGGGTAATATGAGCATTTTTGTTACTTTTTTAAAACCTCTGTGTTTTTAAGAAAAAATTTCGGGTGCCCAAATATTTAAGTGGATCATGAGAAGGGATCCCTAAATATTGTTTATTCGCAAAAATTTTGGATCCAGCTTAATTATTTTTGAAATTATTCCAATTTTTGCTTAAGGTGCTCATATTACCCTAATCTACCCTATATATATACATATATATATATTATATATATATGTATATATATATATATATATATATATATATATATATATATATATATATATATATATATATATATATATAATAAATATATATATATATATATATATATATATATATATATATATATATATATATATATATATATATATATACATATATATATATAGTTTGATGTCTTTCGGCAATCAACAGCCATTGTCTTAAATGCACAAGAGTATTTGTATTATTATTATTATACCATAATAATACATTATCTGTTTTGTATATATATATATATATATATATATATATATATATATATATATATATATATATATTATATATATATATATATATATATATATATATATATATATATATATATATATATATATATATATATATATATATATATATATATATATATATATATATATATATATATATATAATATATATAATCAAAAAAAAGCATTTTTAGATTTGCTCTAAACTAACCAATCACGAGGAACTTTTTCTTTATTTTTTAAACGAAAGCTTAATAAATAGGTAGGGAATTGATAACCGTGTTTATCTACAGGAAATGTTGTTGGGTGTGGTTCTGGACCTCTTAGAAAGGCATCTTCTACGTCTTTTGGTTACATTTACTTTTACCACTCCAATATCGATGTTGGCACAGTCGGTATACAAAGAAAGTTTCGAAATATCAGATTGCACGGAAATTCCAACAAATTCCGTTTCATTTCTTGCGCTTAATGGGTCCGAATCAATGTTTCCATTATTGCAGTAGTCATCGTTCTGTGTTTTTGAAGAAATTTTAAACCCAAAATTTTCTAGTGTTCTCATACCTCTAGAACTTTCTTCATTTCTTTTTTGTAGCTCTTTACATTTTTCGTATCCAGATTTATGGCGAAAAATCATATTCTGTATTTCAGTAATTAAAACGTAGCTCTTTATACAGAATTTATAAATAAATAATGCAAATTAAACTTTACGAATAATAACATTTTTTTAATAATATTAATATTTGAATAATAATATTTTGTATTTAACGCAATTGAAATATTTATCAAAAGTTTTAATTTAACACGTAAGGGAAAGGGGGCTAAATAGTACCCTCTAAAGAAAAAAATTAATAAAAATAAAACTAAATGTAGGAAAAAGTTTATTTTTAGATAGAAACAAGCATTGATGAAACTAAAACAAACAATCATGATTTCAAGATGTAAATATCAAAATAAAGAACACACTAATAAAAACTAAAAATAAACAAGGTGGTACTAATTACCCACAAGAAGGTTCAAATAGTACCACTAGTGAGGCAAATTAGTACCAAAGGGTATGAAGGAAAAAAAAGCTCAGCACTAATAATAAGTAATAAATAAAACAATAACTGGTTCATTCTACACTTGTAAAATATATTTATTGACATAATTCACATATATAACTATCATGTGACCCATTTTGAGACTCAGATGATGAGCATGCAACATGTACCCATGCTCCACAAATTAAACACTCAATCATATCCTCCTCAATGTCCTCATCACACATGAAGCATTACCAACGCTGCCCTTTGTTATCTTTAGAGGTTGGGGTAATTAGTACCACAGGTACGATTTACCCCACCATCACAGGTACGATTTACCCGACTATGACTAAACATAGTTTTCTACTTCAGTGTTTTAATGGGAAAAGTGAATCGGAAAAAAACGTATTTATTAACGAAGAAGAATGGATGGGCTAACACCATAAAAAAATATAAATAAGTTACGTATATCCACGCCTGCAAGGTACGACTAGTAGGACAGTGTAACTATTACATCAAATAGTGTAAAAAAAGGGAAACAGACTTACCTCCTTTCTTTAACGTTCGATTCCGCCATTTTTTGGTCAGTATACATATTTCATCTGCTGGCTTAATTTTATCGTGTTTCCACCAATTTCAACGAATCAGAAAAAGAACAATGACGCTGGTACGAATTGCACAGCGGTACTAATTACCCCCCTTTCCCCTATATGTTATTTACAAAATGTAAACTAAAATTAAAATTAAAAATATACGCTTACAAAAAACATCAGCAGTGTAATGAAAAAGCAGTGTAGCAAAAAACATAAGCATGAGAGATCAAGTTATGCAATCTTTACAACTGTTGACGTTTTAAAAGAAAATTAACAAATGAAAAGTTAACAACGTCGATTGAAAAAGTTCGAATTTTGATATTACAAAATAAAAATAGCAAGAATAAAAAGAACCATATTTGTTAAAAATATTTTTTGTCTTTAGATTTTTTGGAAGCGATAAATAAGATTTAACAAGTGATGAATAAATAAGACTTCATGAAAAAAAATTATTTGTACACACACGGGGCCCCGGGAATCTTCCCCATCTACCCCCCTCCTCTCGGCGGCCATGTATATAATACATATATTTATGTATTATATACATTATATATATATATATATATATATATATTTATCTATATATTTATATACAGAGACATATATATATATATTTATAGAGAGAGAGAGAGAGAGAGAGAGAGATAGAGAGAGAGAGAGAGAGAGAGAGAGAGAGAGAGAGAGAGAGAGGAGATAGACGTTGGCTGTAAGTAAATTGCGGCGGAAAATGTTGTTATTTTACACGTTTTAATAATGTAATTGTAAACTTAAATAAATATATTTAAAAAACTTTTAAAAAAAGGACTAAAAAGTAAAAAATTAACTATTCACGGGACCCAAGGATTTGGTGTACGTACACAACCTGAAATATCCATTAAAGTCAATGACTGAAAATGTTGAGGAACTTAGTACAACTCGTTCCTATTGGCGCCCAACATTTTCAGTTAGTGACTTTAATGGATATTTCAGGTTGTGCAAGTACACAAAGTCCTTTGGCTTAAACGACCGCAAATATTTGAAAATCATTAAACTTTTAAATAATTACAAAATTTACTTTGAAATATAATTGGAGCAGAATTTTCCATTATTCTTTGTAGCGTCATCCGTGCATTATTTCCCATTGAAATAATTTCGAAAAGAAGCAAATAATTCAAATTAATACAAATAAAAGCAACAATTTTGCTATTTAAAGAAACTCTGTGACACGCTTTTGGAATCAAAAATAAGACTTGACAAAGCCGTTTGCTTTCAAGTTTGTGATATACATCAGAGACGGATTTAGGAAGAAGGGGGGGGGGGGGAGAATTCTAAGGGTCTTGAGACCCACTTAGACTTTTCCTAACATTACTTTTTTCAAATTTTTAATTTCGCACGTAATAAATTTTCTTTAGGGTCTAGTTTATACTATCATTTAGTAATGTAAACAGCATTAGAAAAACAGATTCACGCGAGTATTTGTCAAAAGTCAAAAAATATTCTTTAAAAAACATTCAAAAATAATTGAGGCCTTTCCCCTCTCTCCCCTTAAATATTTTTGGATCTGTCCCTGATATACATGATGCTTCAATTGAATTGTCAAAAATTGAAGGATATGAATTTGCACTTGAAGCGATAACACTAAATGGTTTTATAGTTATATTGTAATATTGTAGCGTAGAGGGGGGCTCCAAGGATAGTGAGGCGCACCGGAAAATTTTCCGGGTTTCCGGTGGGCCAGTCCGCGCCTGACTTGCTAAAAAAATGAAATACAATTGAATAATTTTGAAGCAAAAAAGGACGACAAAACTATTTCACTGTGTAAACATCGAACAAATTAAAATACTGATTGGTTTAAGACAATCAAATAATCACAAATATTGACAAAACTAAACGGGTTTTCTTTCATACTCTAATAAAAAAACATATCCTTCTAATCGATACGTTTCTACTTGCAATTGATAATATACAAATTAAATTAACTAATTATTTGAACGTTTATACTTATGAAACTTTTACTTCGAAAAATAATAATAAAAAAACCTTGCCAAAAAAAATTTCAATGAAGTATAAGAATATACTTTATTGAATATATTGTATAAAGTATAATGTACAAATATATATTGTACAAAGTAAGATGTGTTTTAAATAAGTACACTTTAAATCAATTATATAAATCGTTAATTAATTGTTGCATAAATACGCAAATATTTGAAGTTGTACTAATAAAAGTAAGCTTATGTATAAAAGTTTAAGATGTAACATAACATGTTAACATGTAATAGTTATATTAAGTAAATTAAGTTATATTATGTATGAAATAATAAATAAAAATGAGCGTATGTAATAAAAGTTAGCTCTGTTGACAGAGGTCTATAGACTGTCAGAAGCATGTAGAAACAGTAGAAAAGCTTCATATATATTTTAAATCGCTGCACTAATCCCAAACCTCTATTAGTTAAATAAAAGTTTTAAACTTTTTAACAATTAAATAATATCTTTATATTTTCTTTGTCTAATACTTAATATTCCTATATAGAGCCTTATGTTTTTAATATTCTTTGTTTTATATTTATATTTTATGTTTAATTGTATAACCGGTTTTTTTTTCATGATTTGTATTTGTATGAAAATAAAAAATATATGCAATGATAACTTCATTAGGCAGCCTTTTTTTAAACAAATTTTAGTAAAATTTGATTTTTGCAGACTATTTTTATAGAGCAGAATAGTTTTGAAGAATTTTTCTCAATATTTTACCAATGTAACTACAATTCTTTTAAGCAAAAGCTAAAATGTAATTGAGAACATGATGTAACTGAGAACACAATAGTTGTAATTTATAAAACGTAGTATGTAATTGAGAAATACAACATGTAATTATGAAATCGTAATATCTAAATGGGAATACATAAATTTTAATTGCGAATGCACAAGGTAAACTTATAGGTTATTACAATAGGTCTTCTTGGACATGAACTTAAATCTAAATTCATATAAAAAATTAATATCTAAATTCATATAAAAAATTAATATTATCAAACTTGGCATTTGTATTTACCATTAATAACAATGGAATTGAAAGACCGTTTTGTTCTATGACAATACACTATGACCGAGAGCTTGTTATTAAATTAAATCCGTGTCAACATTTATTTCATAAATTTGTTTGTTTCCAATTTTTGAACAACCAGGTCCAACTTGTTCAATTTATCGGCATGTAGTACATACAACCAAACAAGTTGAAAGAAAACATTACATTTTTTCTTTATTAAATGAAAGATCAAGCGTTGTTTAATGTGCTGAGCGAAATAGCTATTGGGTGATTCTGGCGCAAAATTATACTTTTGCGTGCTTTCGCGTACAATTGCGTTGGGGTGACCGAGGAGACTTTGGACAAGGGGAGAGAATGGACACTTAGAAATATGTTGGTAGACACGCGCTCTTAGGGGTCATCCATAAATGATGTCAGTAAATAGAGGGAGGGGGTGTTGAGGCCCAAATGGTGTTAATTTAAATTATTTTTTTAGTTTTAATGAGCAGATTTTAACGGTATTTACATCTACTAAATGGTATAGAAATGATGTTTTGTTTGTGAGGAAATTAATATTAAATGCGGGGAATTTGATATTATATTTTATTAAATTATTTATAATGTAATTTTATAAATTAATATAATAAGTTTCCCAGAGACATTAAATAAATAACAACTACTAACGTAAAATAAAAATTACTATCGTTTTATTAATATCATTTGGCTGCAATATTAATATCATTTGACTGCAAATCAAATTACGTTAGAAATATTAACTCTTTGTATATAAAATTCACAATGAGTAAACTCATAAATGTGTCATTTTTTGAAATTAAATAGTCGTTATTTCGAATACGAAACTCTAATTGCTCTCTAGTTGATTGTAAAATGTGATGCAATGCGAACACATAAAGTCTATTGAAAATTCGAAACGCTAATTTCTCCCAAGCGGGTTGAAGAAACTCTTCTAAAAAGCTTGCGCTAACGATGAGCAAAATCATTATTTTGATTGTGATGTAAACAATACTAATAAATCAATATTAAAATATGGATAAAACCGCATTACTTGTTGATGGTCTCGTATGGAAATGCTTATCCCGAAAAAAAAAGGCTAATATCCAGAAAGAAGTCCATGGTATATGGAATTCATTAAAAGAAGAGAAACTGGTACATAAGGATCTTGAATCAAGAGTAATGTATTTAATCAATTTATTTAATGAAAAGGCAAGGAAGTTCAAGAGCAAGCAATTATCATTTTGGGCCAATACTCCAAAAAAGTCTGCCCCCACGTATACTCCACTTGAATTTGACAAGAATTCCTCACAGTTTGTTGAGCCCACCAATAAGCGATCTGTTATTGATGATCAAAGTGCATTAACTTTGAGTTTGTTGACCACGAAAAATCAAAAAAATGCAAAAACAATGGCTCATCGATAAGATCGACTCAATTCTGAGATTGCAGATTCAAATTGTGAGGTTACTGGACTGAAGACTAGAAAGAGAAGTGGATTCATTGCTGAAGCTGAAGAGGATGATTTGAAAAAGAAAAAGAAGAAACTACCTTATCTATGTAAAGAACTGGTCAAAAAAAAGTATGATCGAGCTCAACAGAAGAAAACTAGAGAACTGAAAAAAGCTAGAATTGAGGAAATCTGCTTGGAGCATCCAGAAGTCAAAGAAAAACTAAAAATCAGAAAGAAACCTGGTCGACCGTCATTAGAAGTAGATCAACCTCTTCTTTTGAAGGCGATTATGGATATTGCTCTCCATGGTTCGTCCGCTGATGAAAGACGTCGGTCAGAGTTTCTTTGGATAATGATAGCTTAGCTATGTTTGTTAATATTGTATTTGTTAGAATATTACTCTTAATTAGTACTTGCACTATTGTAAATATCCTTGAAATGTTAACAACTAATTTCAAGATTTGATTTGAATATAATTTACGAGATAAATCCCGTTTTCTGTAAAAAAGTTAATTATATCCAAATATATTTCTTTATTATTTAGAGCATTAAAACTCTCGACGAATTGACATTCGAGATGAACAAAATTGGATTTGAAATCAGCAAGAGCATCCTCTATACTCGTCTACTTCCGAGAAGTTACGGAACATTAGAAGGCAAAAGGCACGTCAAAACAGTCCCTGTTAGATTGATCAGTCCTCAGAATGAATTTCATTTAAAACATATTGACGGACTCTTTTGCAGTTTAACTATAAAATATGTGGAAGAAGTTCGTTCTATTTTAGGGCCAGATGAAGTGTGTTTCATTAGCCAAGACGACAAGGCTAGAGTGCCAATTGGAATCACAGCAGCCAAAAAACAGGCGCAGTTGTTGATGCATTTGGAGTACCGGGTAACTCTCCCGGACCACGACTGGGTCGTGGCTGCTAAACACAAGCCTATACCATCTGTATACACTGGAATTACTATAAAAAAAGATGGTCTCGGAAAAACAGATACTGTTACTTATTCTGGACCTACCTACATTGCTGTTCGATCAGGAAAACACGCATCCTTGACCGCCTTCGCTCATGGATTAGACTTTCAGCCGATCTTGGATATCAAAGAGTTCGACTCTATTACCAGAGATCCTCAAACTAATATGGTTAAGTCTATCGTTATGTTAAGCGTCGATGAAGAACCTAACGAAAATCCCAGATACCAGAAAGTAATTGAAATTGGGATCCATCATTTTTTGAAGAATAACCTTGACGTTCTTTTCATCATGACGAACGCCCCAAGCCGCAGTGCATTCAACGAGACTGAGCGAGGAATGGCACCTCTAAGTAAAGAATTATTTGGGGTGATTCTTCCGCACAAACATTACGGAACTCATCTTAATTCTCAAGGTAATTACATTGACGAAAGTTAATTTGTAAAAATATAATTATAATTTTTAACCTATAATAACCAACATTTCTTTTTAAATCAGGCAGGACAATAAATGAAAATTTAGAAAAACAGAACTTTGGTTTTGCTGGACAGACTTTGGCTGATATTTGGTCTGATCTACAAATTGACGGCTATCCAACCATTGCAGAGTATATTGATCCAGACAAATCAGAGCTAGAGTCAAGGAGCTTTTTATTACAAGATCAACGTTGGATTGCCGATCATCTTCGTACAAGTCAATATTTTACTCAAATTGTGAAATGTGAAAATCGTTCTTGTTGTCGGACTATTAGAAGCTCTTATTTTATTCTAACTAGAGCAAGATTTCTTCCGCCACCTATCCCTGTCAACCAAACGAGAGACGTGCTCAAAGCAGTAGATGTCTCAGAAGGAGCAAAAGAATTGTTTCCGTCTTTATGCTCATCGCATCAATCGGAATCATCCGTCTTAATGCTCATCGCATCAAACATTGAAAGTATTCTTCCTCGTACTGCCAGAGGATTTCCAATTTTGCCGTATGATGCGTTTTGTCCATCAATTCAGTCTAGCCTAGCTGATAGAATCTGTAAATAGTGTAATATCTACTTTACCTCTCAAGCTATGTTGAAAAAGCACGCTTCTATCCATTCTTCTACTATAACACTCCCTCTAATCAAAAGGGTCCAACCTGTTCGTATCGCTGCCAAGCGTCAGACAGAATTTTTGGCAGCCATCGCCTTGCAGAAGAGTTCGGAAACTGCGTATCAAGGTATTTGTTACAAACTCATTTATAGATCGCAAGTACTCGCATTTCTAAACGTCGCAGGTAACCGTTTGTTCTTAAAAAAAATTGCATCAACTCTGGCAGAGTTCATAATTAGGATCTGAATGATTCACTTGGAATTGAAAATTTTGCACCAAAGAACCAAAATATTGTTTTTCATCTAACCATTCAGATTAGATGAAAATGAAGTTGACGCAACGAATTTGATTGTACCTCAAGAATACGATATCCTTTAAGAGCGCGGAGAGCATTCACTTCCTATTGTTTCAATCGAAGATTGAAACAATAGGAAGTGAATTTCAACAACCCATGGGAATATTATATTAAAGATATATAATACTATTTACTTAGTTGATTATTTAATGAGACATTGACTATTATATAATATAATTTGATGAGATCTACTATTATATAAATGTATAATTTCGTCAGAAAAAAATCAATGGTTTTTAAGCATTTTTATTGTTTTTTAGGGGAGGAGTACACAAAAACTGACATCATTTATAACGGGGGTTGGCCAAAAATTGACAGTTTGACAAAAGGGGGAGGGGAGTCGAAAAATTGAGAAAAAACACTAATATCATTTATGGATGACCCCTTAGCTTTAAAATAGTTAGGCGACAGCTAAAAAACGCTATTTATCCCGCTATCTTAAACCTGCTATGTTAAACGCTATACTAGCCCGCTATATTAAACGCAATTTATCCCACTATCCCGCTAAAAAACAGATTTTAGAGTGAAAAAACAATTTTTTGGTTCTTCTGCCATAGTTGATGCAATTTTTTTTAAGAACAAACGGTTACCTGCGACGTTTAGAAATGCGAGTACTTGCGATCTATAAATGAGTTTGTAACAATTACCTTGATACGCCCCTTATAGGGAGACTTCGGATTTTTTGGACATTGTATAAAGTCAGATTGTCTGACGCTTTTGTAATGGTTGCTAAATAACAATTCTCTATGGACAATTATTAAAGTTTTATAAATTTCTACTTGCACAATTATTAACGATTGCAACATCATAATTCCTTTGTAGGTTAATTCTGCACAAAGGTGAATTTTCTAGAATGAATGTAGAAGTCGTAGCACTAAAAAGTAGTAGTTACTAGAATAAACAAAAAAGTTTAACATACTTAATAAGTTTTATTATCATTTTTATCACAGCTTATCAAAAGATGACCAGAAACTATGAGAAAAGTCAAGCGTACATTTTCAATTGAAAAGTTAAGGGAAGCCGTAAAAGATGCCCAAACAAATAATTTGAGCATGTTGCACGGTGTTAGCAAATCAAGACTCTTCGACCATATCAAAATGACTAAACACCAAAACATTGATATAATAACTGTTGATGTAACAAATATCTTCAAAAAAAGTCTTTAACGACGATTAACGATGATTTTCACAAAGTATTACTTAAAACGACAATTCTTTAACGACGATTCTTATAACCTTGAGCACATATAACCCGACAATAGATTTAATGACAGCAATGCTGATAACTTTGATGTGTCGTTATGTATCGTTTTAAGGGCTTGATATATTTTAAGTGCAATTTGGAATAATATCGATTCCAATAATTTATAAATGAACAATATACTATCATTGTTGAAATCGCGTATTTAATTATTTGATGTCCATACTTTCCTCTCTACATGTCCAAAGCCCGAATATCCCAAGCATGCGGACTTTGGACACTTGACTAGCATTTTTAAAATAGTTTTTAAACACTGAAAATCAAAAAATATAAAAAAAGTTAAAATATTAAAATATACCTAAATCATTGTAGTTTGACAAAAAAAATGAAAAAATGAAGCAGAGTAAAAGTGCCTCACATCTGAGAGTACGCAAAAGTGCCTCACATCTGACAGTACGCAAAAGTGCCTCACATCTGACAGTACGCAAAAGTGCCTCACATCTGACAGTACGCAAAAGTGCCTCACATCTGACAGTACGCAAAAGCGGACACTTATTAGGAAAACTAAATATCTTCACTAAAAATAAAGATATTTGAAAGTTTTAAAAAAGTTTCTCAATTTCTAGTGTGTGGAAAGTTATAAAATTTCAAAAAAAAAATTTTTATTTTGGAATTACGTTTTTAGCATAAAAGATTTAAAAAGGCAACTTAAAAACATAGGAAGTTATTTTGTTGGAAATGTTTAGCTAATTCCAAAGTAGTTTTAGATTGGTTAAATACACTTCCGCGGTGCTCTATGACAAGACCGTTAGGACTTCTTGGGGCACCTAAAAAAAATAAAAAAATAAAAAAAAAGTTGATGGAAACAAGATTTTCTTTAGTTTTTACCTTAAACCGTACACAATAAATCCCGCCTAAAATCAATTACTATTTATTAGGTTAATCTGTTTATTATTTTTTCACTCTAATTGAATTTTTTTATTATGTTAAAATTAATTTATTTCATTATTTTTCCACTCTGACTGATTTTTTGGTATTTTAAGTTTTCACACTTCCGTGTTAATTAACTTTATACTTTTGCACTTATACTGTTGAAGTTAAAGTGCAAAAGTACACAAAGTAACCACTAAAGTGCATCTGTAATTGGATTAAATTTACTAAACTAAAAATGGCAAAAAAATAAAACAATCAAGAAGCCTTACACTGAGGAGACAATAAAAATCGCATTGGATAAGATTGAACATGGCGAGTTGAGCTTAAGAGTCGCAGCTCAACTCTACCGCATACCAAAGTCAACGTTATCTGACCGAAAATCACATACAATTTTAATTGTTGGTAGTAACAATAAAACAAAATTGAGCCCTTTTATAGAGTTGTATATATTTGTATAGAGTTGTATTATAAACTTGGTACACCTTCTTAAGATGCTTGGCGATTGGGACTTTGGTTGGATTAGATCAAGTTTAAAGTTTAGTGAGAGACTATTTAATTGAAAATGATGAAACGTGTTTGTTCAAAAATGGAATGCCTGGTCGCAAATGGCACAAAGGAGTCAACGGCACTCAGAACAAAGTGAAAGAACAGCTCCAAACATTGCATCTTTGAGAGCAGGGTCATGCACAGGTCATACTTCAGAAATTGTTACCCGTTATTTTGATGTTTTGAAAAATTATTTTGATTTAGCAAAAATAGATTTTAGTAAAGCTATGCATTTGTGGAATTGTGATTAAACTGGTTTCAATGGTGGCAAAGACGAAGCGAAAGTAATTACCAGAAGAGATGCAAAGCGTCCGCTAGCACTAACTGGAAATAACGAAAAAGAAAACTGCACAGTTCTTAATTTTGTTAATGCTGATGGATTCCTTCTACCGCCTTTTGTTGTTTACAAATCAAAAAATCGACCCTAAGATTATTGGATTAAAAGAGGCTCTTCAAACACAATTCACACAGCATCACCATTTGGTAAAGAAAACAATATAAAACTAATTTGCATTCCCGCCCATTCATCTCACATTCTGCAGCCTCTTGATGTTGGTGTATTTTGCCATGTCAAAGATGTTTGTACGATATTTTAAGAAAATTTTCCCGAGTCTCCTTGCACAGTTGTATAGAAGAAACAAAGCTTACACTCATACTTAAATTATTGCTGGTCTTGAAAACACTAGGATCTTTCCATTATATCAAGACAACATTGACAAATCAAAATTACAAATTTGTCAAACTTTTAATAATACCTTAATAAAATCATCAGCAGTCATAAAACCACCAAACAGCCCAAGTTCTTTGCTTCAAACTGCTTAACAAACATTAATCTTAATTCCGCCTGCAACTCAAACTTCAATTCCAACTTTAAATATAACTTCTCAAGAAGAATTGGCGACTCGTGTAAAAATCAGTCTTGAAAGAGCTCTCTTGAAGCAATTTCAATTCCAAAATTCTTACAAGTATCTTGCAAAAAAAGCCAGAAATGTCAGAACAGTGGCTGGTCAAGCTTATACAGAAGAAACGTGGTTAAACCAGTTAAGAGAAGAAGAAGACGCAAAGCTATAAAAACGAACTTATGTTAAAATTGCGGCAGCAGTAGAAAAAATCAAGTTGCTGTTCGTGGCTATGTGAAAAATATTTCTCCCAAAAAGGTATAAAAAAGGCAAAGAATTCTTTTGCACGAAAAGCTGCAGAACCTAGTTTATTATTATATTAAAAAATTATATATTTATATATTTTTTTTTATTTCAAGCTCAAGCTTGCTCATGTTTTTTTATTTATTTTTTTAGTTTTTTCTGTTTGTATTATTATTATATGTATATTTTAACATTAAAATATTGAGTTTATTAATTTATCTATGTTTTTTTCATATAATTTGGAACATCTCCGCTTTTAAATTTTCCAAAAAGCGGACACTTTTTAAAAATTAAAATCTTATTTTCCATAGAAACTTGAAATTCTTAAAGTTTTTTTTACACTGCAGAATTGTTCTAATAAACAAATATATTCCAGAAAAAAAAATCCAACAAAATTCTCAAAATTGAAAAAGTTTTTTAGTTTTTTGTGAAGAATGTCCGGTTTGTGAAGAATGTTCGGTTTGTGAAGAGTGTCCGGTTTGTGAAGAATGTCCGGTTTGTGAAGAATGTCCGGTTTGCGGTACTTTTACTCTAGTTATTAAATAAGCTCAGTTAAAGTAAAAACTACTCGAAGCCTCCCCGGTGTCTCCTACAATTTTCGCGTACATTAGCGTACTTTACGGATTCGCGGCCGAAATTCATTTCATTGGAAAAGCTGGTTTTGAGCCAAAAAAATTTGAAAATCAAATCAAAGAAACGTTAACATGGATTGAAAGTGACTGTAAATTGATATCAGTACCCAAAAAAATTCAGATATTAATGCAATCAATCAGCGTCAGCACAACAACAATCGCCAATTACGTAAAAGGCAGATTATTTTCATTATAAAAAGTGTATAACGGGTCTTCTACAATTATCAGTAATAAAAACAAATAAAAAAGAGCAGAATATGATAGGAATATTTACGTCTGATTGGATGAAACAAATTTTGTAAAACTGGTTTTATCCGAAACAATGATGTGCTAAACAAGGAAGAATTATGACATTGGAAACACCTGCTTCAAAAGGTTCAGACGCTTGATTGCGGCTCTACCAACAACAAATATTGTCAAAATAGAAACTCGCAGAGATCATTTAATTCAGACATTTCTAACGTGGATGTTGGCGACGTTTTACTAATGGGATAAATCCTGGAGTCGTATAGTGGATTTGATTGTCGTAGCAAACAATGCTTTATAGAAATGCTAGTTTAGAAAGGTGTTTGAAAATTCTCAGTTTAATGTTAAAAACATCATTTTTTTAGTAAAGTTGTTGTTACTATTTCGGTTTTACTTGCTTTTTGGAACTTGTTCCTCAGCGAATGTCCTCTTTATTTTACTTAAATGATTTTTTTTATTTCCCATTACTTTTTATATTAGCTATATTTAAATAATAAAAGAACTAAAATCCATAAACAATTTCATTAGTATAGGTAAACATAAATATAAAGTTTTGTCATTTATTCATCTCTTATATAACACTGAAAGTAAATGTAGTTTGTTTATTTTTTTTAAATCTACGGTGTAGAACAGACTTAACCGTCATACAAAAATTCAATTTTTTGAAAAGTATGCCAAGTATAAAAAAATTAGTCCAAAACAAGTAAGAAAAGTGTGTTGATAGGGGCCGTTGCTATGGAAAATTATTTTAACCACCTCGTTTAAATCTTAAAATAAACCTTTCGGGTTTATTTTTCTGAAAAACATATTTCAGAAATGAATTCAGGAATAATTGGTTTTTATCTTAAAACAATCTAAACTGAAAATTTGAAAAATTTGAAAAAAATAAACTTTATTTCCTGGTAAACCACCTTAATTACCGTTGATTAATTTTTTGCTATACAAAATTGTGATTAAATTTGCTTTTAGAATAATTATACAAGTATTTATCAAAAACATATGTTTTTCTGAAATAACCTGACAAAGTTTATTTTTCACAATAAAATGTTTCGTTCGGATACTTATTTCTCTGACTATATATATATATATATATATATATATATATATATATATATATATATATATATATACATATATATATATATATATATATATATATATATATATATATATATATATATATATATATATATATATATATATATATATATATATATATATATATATATATATATATATATATATATATATATATATATATATATATATATATATATTTATACCCAGCAAACATTCTGTAGCGGAATTTCGGTGGACCTATATAGGCATTTTGAGCGGACCGCTGTAGTTTTGCTGATCGGTTACGTAGTATACCATTAATAGTAGCCGCCAAAAGTAGCGAGCCGTTGAGTAGCCACTATTAAAATGTCCGAAATTTATCGGCTTTTTGTAGTGGCTCCCACTAATGGTCTACTAAGTAAACAGATTAGCAAAACTCCAATGAACCGCTAATTTTTTTTTCTTTTGAGGTCTCATCTGTTAGAGAAACGAAAAGTTAAAATCCGGACTGTTGTACGATGCCACCGCCAACTCAGCGCTTGAGCAGTACTTATGTATGCAAAAATGTTGGTCAATAACGGACGCTACTTTGGATCAGTCTTAATGACTATTTGTGGCTGTTCCTATGCTAAGCATATGAAAATTCAAATAAATAAAAAAATCTTCATTATTTACGTCTACAATATTTTGGTGGAATTGAAATTTGAAAACTATTTAAAACTGTAAAAATGAGCACTACAATACTCAATTTTTCAATATATATTTTTTATTTTATTAGCATTATTTTTATTAGCATTATTTTTATTTTTTGTAATTGTTCTTTTTTTTTCGAAGCGCGGCGCTAAACTAAAAAAAATTGAACTTTCTTGATGCGCTCAACAACAAAAAATGAGGACAATAGCTAAGTAAACAAACAAAAATTACACATAATGTGTATATTGCTTCAGGTAATGATTTTTACATAACAAGTTTTATTCTAGTATATTTAGACTTTTTATACAGATTGATGCAATGTTTCAAATAATAAAATCGTTAAAACGTAAAAAAATCTTTATAACATTTAGTTTAAATAATATATGTTACATTATTTATTACTTAAATTAAATATTATAAACATTTTATAAACTAAATTTCGTAAATTACGTTTACAATAATAAATCAAATATATTATTGTAAACGTAGTTATCATAAAACCATTAATTCACTGGTAATAAATTTTTTTTTGGAACTAAGTGTTGGCGTATCTACATTTTAAATATTTTCTCAAATTATATTTTCTTAAAGTATTTTCTCAATTTGTTATGTGTTGGTGTCATGAGTATATAGTCTGTATACTATTAAAATTTATTTCATATACATTTATTAATTGCATCACTGGATTAAAACCTTTACTATAGAATAATCAGGTTTTATTCTAGTGTTGCAAGTAAAAAATATATAGGACAAATATAAAAAACAAATAAACAAATAACAACACAATTCTTAATTAATATCAGATAATTTTAAAATTAAAATGTATCTAAATTAATATAGTTTTAATAGAATTACCAAGAATATAATCTAGTGTTACCCCAGAAGTTACTGAAAATGATGGAGTGTTGCCCATTATGGACAAGTTAAGTTGTCCTTAATAAACAACACTAATTGTCTCTTGTGTGACTTTACTAAGTTAAGTCATGTCATTTGCAGTTTGTAAAAATTTAATAACCAAAGACGTTGTTAATAACTGTAGGAAGACTAATTGGCTGATAGTTAAAAGGGTCAATGTAGTCTCCAGAAATTTAAAGAAAGAAAACAAGATTAAGTGTGGCATTTGTAAAACAATTTAGAGAATATTAAATCAAGTTTAGGTAAATACTTTGACTGTGACATAATTGTTGTCTTGACCACAAGCTGTAGAAGAGTTTATAAATATATAAAATGTGAGAAATAATCATCATCATCATTTTCTTATCATCCTTGTTTCCAAGTTGGCACATGTCTGTTGGGCGCTATTAAAGATTTTTCAAAAGTCTTTAGAACTTAACTTTTGAGAATTATTTGAGAATAAAAGATCTTAGTCTAAGAAATTATTTTTTTTAATTGACCTTTTGCAATTATAAAAAATATGTTTGGAAGATTTTTTTTAAGTTCTCTTGAAAAAAATGTGATGATTACAGTTGGAAATAGCATTTATATATAAAAAAGAAAATTATGGGGTAGAGTCATGTTTGACTACATAAAATGCTTCTATGCCCAGTAGTTTACATAAGCCCATATTGTTTATAGTTTTTTTTAGAATGTACATATTTGAAAGTCATCATTTTATTTGAAAGTCAAATTTCATCAACTTTTCTTAATTCGTATAGTATGCAATTTTTTATGTCTTTAATTACTTGCCCATAACAAAGCTTTGTTGGAAGTTGGCTTGTGCAAGAATATTGTCTTTATACTTCTAATTGTAGAAGAAATTATAAGATAAGAGAATAACTGTTGTCCTTACTAAGATAAAAGATAACTAGGAAATAAATTTTGTTTTTCAACGTTTGTATAGCAAAGGCCTTTATCTACTTTTTGTCTCATTTTTTTCATTTTATGGTGAAATGATGCATACATCTCTTATATATATGCAATATATATATAAATAATGCATGCATCTCTGATATATGTATATATCTTTATGATTGTTTAAAATACAATAGTATTGCATAATTTATTACTTTATGTCATTTATTTACTTATAGATATATAGAAAACATGGCGTTTTTATCGCATAAATATACAGGCAGTTGTTCTGGTTTTAGTTTACCTATATTTAAAAACCCATTGCATCTAACAAAATCATTTGACATCCTCTATGCAATGTGGAAACAAAATTTACTTTGTGATGTCACCATATGTGTTGGAAACAAATCTATTGAAGGTGAGATAAAGTTTTAGTTCTTTTTAAAGATGAAGATAGTTTTGGTAATGCTAGAATGTAGTAAATATTAATTTTTTGAGCAAATGAACCTGACTTTTTAACTAAGATTTAGGCAAAATTTATATTTTCTAAAACACCTTTTTCAAAAGAAGGAAGGGACCCAGAACATTCTGTAAGATTTTAAATCGGTTTCCAAAATACTCTATTTTGAATGTATATTACATTGCATAAGATTCTAAAAGGTTCCATATTGTTTCAAGAAGGTCCAGAGCATTCTGGCCTGTTCAAAAGCATTGTTAAAGATAATAGAACATCTCGGACTTACCAGAGCATTCAAGAACTTTCCAGTAAATTTTGAAATTTCTAGAACATTGCTGAAACTTCCAGAACATTCCAGAGCCTTCCAGAACATTCCAGAGCCTTCCAGAACATTCCAGAACCTTCCAAAACATTTTTGAAGGCAAAAACATTCTGCAATGTCATGGTAGATACTAGAATATATTTGGAAGATAATGGAAGGTTCTGGAAATAATCTGAAAACTCTTTAACTTAGAAGAATGTTTTTGAATGTTCTAGAAGGATTCCAATCTGGAAAGTTTTAAAAGGTTTTTATAGTGTATTTAAAAAGATTGAAATTTACACATTACTTATACTAAAATGGGTAATAAATTGACTAACGAAATTAGTGAAGCAAAAAAACACTAATACAGCCTCACATTTTCTATACATTAAAAAAATGAGCAGAAAAATGGCTTTTTAATCATCAAATTGAAAGATTTTCAGGAAAAGCTCTTGTATCATATCAAGAGAGTTTTTTGAGATTTAATTGCACATTCAATGTTCCTGGGCTCGAAAACTGTTATATCTGAGTAATTCGGTTTCCCAGTATGGACATACAACATGTTAGTGATTTTCCCAAGCAGTCCAGGAATAACTATTGCATGATATAATAGTTGTTATTTCTGAGGTTATTACAACTGGTTGTCTTATTATTTGTGGTTATTGCAATTGTATTTATCTTAGAGCAGTAGTATTCTTTATTAACTATATTTATAACAAAAACATCCTTATCTTAACCATTACTAATAAAGTAATGAGATGGGTTATTGAGGCAAAAGCCATACAGTAATGTTTATGTCTACAAAAGCCATACAATAATGTAATGTCTACAATAATGTTTATGACAAAGTTATGTTTTTCTACAATAAGTAGACCTCCCAGAAAAACAAAACAAAAATATATCTCCAAATCTAATTAGAAAAAGAAAAAAATTTAAAGAAAAGATGCTCAAGCTTTGTGACTTCTCTGCCACAAAAGAGCCCTTTGTTACAACTTTGGATTCATTAACAGAACTAAGGCAACTGCATAGCTTTCTCTAATAACTTAAATCATGGCTAAAGTACCTGAAAATATTACAAATAAGAAATCATTATCACCACCTAGTTGTTTCAATCTATTTTTTACGAGTATTAATGGTCTTTGAAGTAACTTTTTATCCGTTCAATCTTTTATCTTGCAAAGTTCACTAGACTTGCTTTTTGTGAGACTAATTTTAATTTGGCCAATTTGGCTGTTTTATCTTTGGATCTCAGTGTTGATAGCGATTATCTTTTGATTTGCAAAGAATCCAGTTGTCACATGCTTGGCCTGGGTATATATAACTGGGAAAAACCCTGGGGATATGCATCAATTTACCTATCATCCTTGAAATTTGAATCCTATAGCTTTGGGACTCCAGACAACTCTGACTACTTAACTTCATTCCTTGATTTGTATCTTGTTTCTGACCCTGCCTTGTGTTAAGTTTGTCTTTGTACTCATAATCTCTAAATCTTTTATTCTATCTTTCTATTCAGACTACTTCTTCAGACTCGGCCTATTGTTGCACTACTTACTACTACCCAAAATCTGACTGGGATTTTTTTTGTGATTATTCCTTCAAGTCGGTTTCAAGTCAAGTCTTGTTCTACTCCATCCTTTTCAGCTTCTTGTGAAGCTGCTATATCTAATCGTAATCATTTTTTTAAAAATCTTTTTCAAAAGAACTACTATCTTGAGAACAAACTATTTATTATTGCAAGAAATTAAAAAGGTGCTGTCTGATGCTAAGCTTCATTATTCCCAGTTTAATAAATCTCATATTTTATTTCATAAGTTAGGCTCTAGAGACTTTTTCACAAATCTTCAAAAGTGTCATTAACAAAGGTAAGTCCAACATTCTATCTCTTATTCGTGAGTATGAACTCATTACCTCTCCCAAAGATAAGGCAGAACTTTTTGCAAACAACTTTTCCTCTAATTCTACTCTTGAATCTAATGGCCATAATCTTCTCGCCCTTCCTATTAAACTTCCAAGTTAACTTATTATTAGATACCCAAATTGTTTTGACTTCCGCTGCCTAAGTCATACTTAATTTAACTCCTTTAAAGCTTGTGGTCCAGACAACATTCCTGTTATAGTCTTACAAAAGTGTTTTCCAGAACTCTCTTCAATTCTCTATAAACTATTTAATACGTGACTAAGTAAATCTTATTTTCCTGCTAAAAGTATCTTTTAAAATCTCTAGAGTACACTCTCTGACCCCTATTTCTCTATTACTAGCAATATCTTTGAGTCTTTAATTAACAAATTTCTAATATCTTGTCTTAAGTCTAATATCTTTCTGACAATACAAATTTTAATCTTCTCGTTCTATAGCTAACTTATCAACTTTTGTAACAGAAAGGTTCTATTGCGCATTAGATTGAGGCAGCAACGCAAAGGATTTTTCTCTTGACATACCAAAAGCTATCAATATTGTTTTGGCATGCTGGTCTCCTTAAGCTTGCTTCATATGGTGTTTCAGGGAAAGTTTTTGAGATTATTTAAGGGTCATTCCATGCAAACTGGAGCAAGGTCCAACATGGACCCCCTCAGATTTTGATGAAACTTAGTGGGTTTCTTAATATCAATGAGAAAAGCAGTTCCTAAAAATTTCAGCATAAAATCTTTTGTGGTTCATGAGATATGGTCATTTGAAATTTCTGATTTTTCCAAAAATAAAAACTTCAGTAGCAAAAACATGATTTGTTCATACTTTGAAGCTCTATATTTTAAAAACAAAATTTCAGAAAACCTTCTAGTTTTTTTTATTGTTTACAACTCTAGACTTACTTTAATAAAACTTTGACATTGAATTCTTGAATGTCACATTTTTTCCATAATGGCTACCTAAAAAAAACGAAAAAATTGTTTGCAAGTATAAAAAGTTGGTTTTTGATGAGTCAATATACAAAACCTGCAATTTAAGAAGTAAAAAGAAATATTTTTTTAGCTTCTGTATATGGTAGGCTTCTAAATTTTTAGAAATTTACTGAAAAGATACAATTCAGTAAAAAATTATAGACCTCTAAAAATGGCTGCGGCTAAAACTTAGGAAAATGTGCCTCCACTTCAAACCACCGGTAACCTAGGATCAACACTGGTTATAATAAGATTTTTTTTTCTTCTAATTTAGTAGACTTTATTACATTGATTTCAGAAAAAATAATAGTGGGTACTCATGGGGAAGTTACAAAATCAGAACAATGAAAATTGCCCAAAATGCATTAAAAATAATAAAAATAAAGTTATTGTTGTACTTTAGTTTGTATTATATATTGTAACACAAAGTATGTACGAATTTAAAAGTATTTCATAATCAGTACTAGAAATAAGTCTTTAGTTAAGCCTGAATTAAATTCAATTTTAAAATAACCCTAGCTCTTTCCTGCCCCCTCCCTCGTCCATTTACTTTTTAACATTCACATTTTTTCCCAGAACTTAGAAAAAAATTGTAATTGAACACTTCTCCTTAAATGGTGCTTCTGGTTTTATGTCTGATGTATGAAGTGCCTTTATGCCCAAACACACCACTAAACATACATATATAAAAACTAAAATTTAGTTTTTAATGTTTTCATATAAAACTTATTAGTAACCTATTAAGTAAAACTGAAATGAAAGACTTTTACCTAGTCTAATTTACCTGATATTTAATACCATGACTATAAATTTTATAGTATTTTTTCAATACATTCACAATTCCACCCTTCCTCATTAATTTGACTTATTTGATTATCATTTTCAAATTTAGATTACAACTTATACCAAGTTATAAGAGTTATTTGACTTGTCAACATAGTGCACAAGTTGATTATGTAATAAAGAATATTATTATGTAATAAACAATCAAGCTGAAATGATTAATAAATGAATAAAGATAATATAAAAGATAGATAAATAGATGAAATAATTTAACTAAATAGTTTTTTCTTGAGCTGATAGTTCATACCATTTACGAGTTTATTGAACTTTTAAAGATGAAATTTTGCACAAAACATGCGTTATTGGAACACAGCAAATATCTTCTTTATGTGGCCAAGTCAAAGTGTTTAAGGAAATAGACTGCTTCATGAACTTGATAAAAACATCTTGATTTTCTTTAGATATTTCCACAATATTGCCTACTAATTATTTTGCATCATAAACACATTATATATTAATTCCTGGTGAAAGAGAAGCAAGTGGAACTATATGCTGCATTTTAGGTACATTTACATTAGTATACATATTGCCAAATGGCACTCGTCTCATCTGTAAAGTTTATGCAATATAATACAATTGCGTCATTTAAAATGTATTGAAAATATATTTTGCCTACTCTGGATCTGTAAGTGATTGTGAACTGGCCTTAGCTACAAGTGTTTTGATAGAGCCCCTAACACCATGGCAAGCACTTTTTCCATGTGATGTAGCAAAAAAATGCCAATCTGCAGATACTTTATGATCTAGTTCATGGTGACATAAGTTAGATATGTTTTTATAATTTTTTGTATTGTGAACATGCACCATCACTAAAATAAATGCAATGGTTAAAGGCAACAACTCTTTTGTTTTATTACTTCATAAATGAAACAATGAACTGAGTTTGTATTGTGTTGCAAATGGTCTGAAATGTTACAAACACTTTTACATTTTATGTATAATATGATTACTTGGTAATGATTAAATATAATTACTTGGTAATTGATTTTTTGCTATATAATGGTGGTCTCTCAATTGGCATATTTGTTGACAAGCTTTTTCAATAAAATCATGCATAGAAAGAGTGACTGGAACTATAATATGTTTTTTGTTGGCTTTTTGCCACTGATTAAAGGTGATATCTTCCATGCCATGTCTATCAAACAAATCAGTAAGATACTCTTTTAGTGTGTTGGTATCTGGGCAAATATGCAGCATGCAGTCTTGATTTGTTTAGTCATATACAACTAATGTCAAGAGGTCTTTATAGTCTGAAATATCTGGTATTTGCAATGCTAAGAGTTTTGCATTTTGGTGGTACTCACAAACAGATACTTAATGGAGAACTGAAGTACCTCTAATAGGAATAAATGACTTTGGTCTAAGTTTTTTAGCGAAAATCATTTAAAAGATTCATTGGTTATATTGATTGTTTATTACATAATAATATTCTTTATTACATAATCAACTTGTGCACTATGTTGACAAGTCAAATAACTCTTATAACTTGGTATAAGTTGTAATCTAAATTTGAAAATGATAATCAAATAAGTCAAATTAATGAGGAAGGGTGGAATTGTGAATGTATTGAAAAAATACTATAAAATTTATAGTCATGGTATTAAATATCAGGTAAATTAGACTAGGTAAAAGTCTTTCATTTCAGTTTTACTTAATAGGTTACTAATAAGTTTTATATGAAAACATTAAAAACTAAATTTTAGTTTTTATATATGTATGTTTAGTGGTGTGTTTGGGCATAAAGGCACTTCATACATCAGACATAAAACCAGAAGCACCATTTAAGGAGAAGTGTTCAATTACAATTTTTTTCTAAGTTCTGGGAAAAAATGTGAATGTTAAAAAGTAAATGGACGAGGGAGGGGGCAGGAAAGAGCTAGGGTTATTTTAAAATTGAATTTAATTCAGGCTTAACTAAAGACTTATTTCTAGTACTGATTATGAAATACTTTTAAATTCGTACATACTTTGTGTTACAATATATAATACAAACTAAAGTACAACAATAACTTTATTTTTATTATTTTTAATGCATTTTGGGCAATTTTCATTGTTCTGATTTTGTAACTTCCCCATGAGTACCCACTATTATTTTTTCTGAAATCAATGTAATAAAGTCTACTAAATTAGAAGAAAAAAAAATCTTATTATAACCAGTGTTGATCCTAGGTTACCGGTGGTTTGAAGTGGAGGCACATTTTCCTAAGTTTTAGCCGCAGCCATTTTTAGAGGTCTATAATTTTTTACTGAATTGTATCTTTTCAGTAAATTTCTAAAAATTTAGAAGCCTACCATATACAGAAGCTAAAAAAATATTTCTTTTTACTTCTTAAATTGCAGGTTTTGTATATTGACTCATCAAAAACCAACTTTTTATACTTGCAAACAATTTTTTCGTTTTTTTTAGGTAGCCATTATGGAAAAAATGTGACATTCAAGAATTCAATGTCAAAGTTTTATTAAAGTAAGTCTAGAGTTGTAAACAATAAAAAAAACTAGAAGGTTTTCTGAAATTTTGTTTTTAAAATATAGAGCTTCAAAGTATGAACAAATCATGTTTTTGCTACTGAAGTTTTTATTTTTGGAAAAATCAGAAATTTCAAATGACCATATCTCATGAACCACAAAAGATTTTATGCTGAAATTTTTAGGAACTGCTTTTCTCATTGATATTAAGAAACCCACTAAGTTTCATCAAAATCTGAGGGGGTCCATGTTGAAATCCTAAAATTTTGGTCCATTTGGCATGGAATGACCCTTAATCATTTTTTGTACTCTTCTTCATTTCCAGTAACTTTTAGAGTACTGCAAGATTCTATTTTTGGTCCTGTTTTTTTTTTTTTTTTATCTACATTTATGATCTTCCTAATAATCTTACATCCAAAGTGACTCTATTTGCTGACAAATCAGCTTTATACTCCTGTCTTTACAAAAAGTCTTAACTTTTTGATTGTTTAGAATAGTCAGCTGATCTTGAATTTGATCTCTCTTCTGTAACAGCTTGATGCATGCAGTAGCTTGTGAATTTTAACTCTAACAAAGCTCAATTATTTACTGTAAACAACAATCACAATACTGTCGACATTCCTATATTAATGAACGACAACCCTCTCACTAAGTGCTTTTTTTTTATGTCTTCTTGGATTATCGTTCACTACTAACCTCTCATTGGAACCATATAAACAATCCATATATACATTAGAAAGTTAACATCTACTAAGTCTCTTTATTATGTTTGTCATTTCCTTTCTCCTGATTCTATTATTTACCTCTACACATCTCTTATTTGTTTATTCTCATTTGTCCTATGGAATACTGTTATCATATTAGAGCTGATTCTTATATTGATGCTTTTATTTTTCTATAAAAGGTCTGAAAACACATTGTAAATGTAGCTGAATGTGCTCTATCTGCCAAGCTTGAGATATTGTCCCATTGTTGTTATTTTGCATCTCTTTCTCTTTTCTACAAATGCTAACATGCTGGCTGATCAACGGAGTTATCATCCCTAGTTCTATCTACCAAAACTCATTCTCTCTTGACTTGTCACTCAGTAAAGTTGCATCTTTTTACTGTATCTGTCCCTCTAAAAATTTTTATTAAATTAACTTCTTTCCTCTCAATTAAATTCTTTGATGAAATTAAACTCCCATGATGATTGGAAACATAATCATGTTTTCCAGATTCTAATAATATACAGTTTTTTAAGGCTTTTGTTAATCGTTTGCAAATTTTATTTATTAAATAAATTAATTTTTCTGAAAATGTAACATTTAATGGTATTTTGTGTTTTTTACATAATTATACTTATATTCATAATTTTATATAGTTATACTTATATCCATGTTCTACTATAATCGATACAAGTAGTTCAAACCTAGATCATTTACAAGCGTACATACAAAAGTGATGAACAGAAGTTACAAATATTATCAATTTTTCAATTATATTTATGAGAATAAGTTGTTTATCAGTATCTCAAATAAAATTTATATGTTTATCAGTATCTCAAATAAAATTTATATGTTTATCAGTATCTAAAATAAAAATTATATGTTTATCAGTATCTCAAATAAAAATTATTTTTAACGATAGCTGTTCAAACACTATCTAAACAAGCATTTAAAATCTGATAATCTGATAATCACATAAATGTAATTAAATATATAAGTTAAGACAAATACATAAATTAGAAACATTTATAAAATACAACCTTATTTTTGTAATATTTGTTTAATGACATACCTTGTAATAAGTGTTTAACAACTTTGAAAAAACAAATGATCAAACGACCTGGTTTTTTATATTATAAAAGCAAACAGATTTTCTTTAAAATGAGATGTTAAATGATCTTATTCTTTAACATACAACATAGAGTTGACCATGTGAGATGCAAGGGTTTTGGAGATAAACACTAACTTTATGAAGAGTTTGACCTTTTGACCTTTGAAAAGAGCATCGTTTCTAAAGTCATCATTGTCTTCTAATTTTTTAAAATAAAAATTAAAGATTAATATACTTTAAATACAATTGTCAAAGGACTTAAATTGTGTTATTATTAAAATGCATGAATTAAATAAATTATTATTAAAATGCATGAATTAAATAAATTATTATTGAGTTTAAAAGCTACTATACTAATTTAAAAATTATCATATTATTATCAGATTTTCTGATACAACCCAATGTCAAATTGGATTGTAACACTAAAAAAATTTTCAAATTGGAAGTTGTTTAAAGAGAAAGCTAAACAAACAAATTAAATGGCATTGATGGAGTTCGTCCCCATGTACTGTCTAACTGTTCATAGTTGAGTCACATTCAACTTGGTTTTGTTCTTATTTAAATGATTGTTTAATAGTGGTAAAGTTTTCCGGAATCATGGATATTAGCAAAAATTGAAGTTTATTGCATGTTTCAAACAACAACATTTCCATAACATCAGTGGTCTGCAGAGTAATAAAAAGCCTCATAAAAGACAAAATAGAAAACATCTTTCAATAAGTAATTTAATATCAAATGATTAACATGGCTTTGTTAAAGGGAAATCATGTACAATAACTTTACTTGAATCGAAAGGCATTCCAGTTGATATATATATAAATATATATAAATATTGATATATATAAATATTGAAAGACTTCAGCAAAAAGTTTGATAGAGTTCCACACACAAGGCTTTGTTTAAGAAAATTAACAGCATAAAAAAGATGCTTAATAAACAACTTAAATGACCAAAAGTATCATACTGGTGGATGTTATATTAGACTGGCTACATGTTTTAAGTGAGGTTTTCAGGGAAGTTTACACTGTGAATAATAATTGCAACATAAAACATTTTAAAATAAATATTTTGCATAGTACATGAAAATTAAGTTGTTATATTCTTGCTTAGTTTCAAACTGTATTATTCATTATCCCATCATAATCATTAAAATGGTGAGATATCTGTTCAATTATACTATCGTAATATCATCCCATCAGTATGTCATCCTGTCATTACATCATACTGTCTATAATAAATTTAATTTTAACAAAATTTTGCATTTTTTTTTAGCTCATAGGGCAATACTTGCCTCTTCCAGTCCTTACTTTTATGCTATGTTCACAGGAGAGATGTCAGAAAGTAAACAGAACTGCATAGTTTTAAAAGAAGTTGATGCATATGCTTTAGAGCTGCTTATAGATTATTGCTACTCAGGAGAGGTGCAAGTTACTGAAGAAAATGTTCAAGTGAAGTATTATCTATTTTTGATTAAAATAACTTTATTCTTATTATGTTAATTTGTTATTATTTTTACTACTTTAAATAGTAGTTACATATATATATATATATATATATATATATATATATATATATATATATATATATATATATATATATATATATATATATATATATATATATATATATATATATATATATATATATATATGTATATATATATATATATATATATATATATATATGCATACAGTAATAAAGCATAACTTCATTTTCTCAATTGTTAAGCAGCATAATCTGATGGGAACCGTTGCTAGTGTGGCTGATAGAGGACGAAAACGCAAGACCACTAGTGTAATTAAGCGAAATATCATTTATGTCATCATTGATGTGCGGTACATCATATGTGGTAGTGGTGTAGTGGTAGAGTGCTCGCTCATAAGCGAGAGGTTCCGAGTTTGATTCCTACCACGTCCCTGGTAGTACCGCGCTCAACTTATTTCTCCGTGCAGTGGTCTTGTTCGTCAAGGTTGGTGTTTTGGAGTTATAGAGTTGAGAGAGGGTTATAACCACAAGTAGCCTCCTCATCTGTAGTGGCCTTCTCGGCCTTGGGGAGGTGAATTACAAAAAAAAAAAAAAATGATTGTAGAAAAATAGATTTGTTTCAGCAGCTAAATTAGTTCTAAAAATTCAAGAAGATCATAACATCACAGTGACTCCTTAAACAATCAGAAATTGTATAAGAGAACAAGGATATAGAGGTAGAGTGGTTCGAAATAAATCTTTTTTAACTTCTAAACAAATGAAGCGTCAAATGGAATTTGCATCGATGTACTTAAAAATGCTGATATCATATTGGAAAAAAATTTTGTGGTTAGATGAGTCAAAATGCAATCTCATCTTATCGGATGGAGTCCAAGAAGTGTTGCGGAAAAAAGGAGAAGCTTATAAATTAAGTTGTTTGAGAGGTAGTGTAATGCATGAAGGAGGAAATGTGATGGTTTGGGGTAGTATGAGTTAAAAAGATGTGGAGAAATTTATATTTATTGATGACAAAATGGATGCTTCAATGTATTGTGAAATTCTCAAAGCTAACTTGCAACAATATACTCAAAAATTGAGAATGGGAAGCGATTTCATACTCCAGAAAGATAACAATCCAAAACATACCGCTAAGAAAACGAAGGTATACATTGACATAAATAACATCAATGTTTTGAAATATTTTAACGGACAACTCATTTTTTTGATGCAATCTTTAAAAATTTTTTTTTTTTTTAAGAGTACAACTATTTTTTTTTGCATACTATATATATATATATATATATATATATATATATATATATATATATATATATATATATATATATATATATATATATATATATATATATATATATATATATATATATATATATATATATATATATATATATATATATATGTATGTATATATATACATATATATATACATATATATATATACATATATATATATAAATATATATATATATATATATATATATATATATATATATATATATATATATATATATATATATATATATATATATATATATATATATATATATATATATACAGGGTGGCCCATAATTAGTGTCCCATCTTAAAAAAGCAATTCCTTGAAAACTAGGGATGGAAAACTATTAATTTTGCTTTGGTTTTTGATATTATTATATATTTTGATCTATTTACTGCTGCCTTCACTCACTTTACTTGTTTTTTTAGCAATGACAAGACCATCACCATATCGGCAAAGTATTATTGATTTTCATGAGAAAGGAGTTTCAGCACGCGACATCCAGACTAGACTCAAAGTGCCGCGAAAGCTTGTTTATAGAACAATTCAACGCTTCAAAGCATTGAGAACAATGTCAGATCGTCCACGCAAAGGAAGAAAGCGCTCCGTGGTGACTGATGCAAAAATCAAGCAAATTCGTGAACGGGTGCGCCGCAACCCAGAACGCAGTATGCGACAAATGACCAAACAGCTCCAAATTTCTCGAAGTTCTCTTGGAAGAATTACCAAGGATTATCTAAATTTGACAGCTTACAAGAAAAATCCTGCACAGCTTTTGTCTCAGGCATCAAAGCAGAAGCGCAAGGATTGCTGCAAGGATCTCCTCGCCCGTTTCGCCAACAACGCTCATCTCAACATCGTTTTCACAGACGAGAAGATTTTTACAGTTCAACAACATCACAATGTGCAGAATGATCGTGTCTACGCTTCCTCAAAGCCTAATATCACAATACAAAAGGCAGCACATCCTCTTTCAGTAATGGTGTTCGCGGGTATCAGTGCCACCAAGAAGACACCATTGATTTTTGTTCAACAAGGCGTTAAAGTAAAAGCCCAAAACTATCTGAATGACGTTTTGATCAAAGAAATACTTCCATGGAGTCAAAAGGAGCTTCGTAGACATTGTTGGACATTCATGCAGGATAGTGCTCCAGCCCACAAAGCCAAAATTGTGCAAGATTGGCTCGGCCGAAACACCCCCGATTTCATCAAGCACAATGAGTGGCCTCCAAGTAGTCCCGACTGCAATCCAATGGATTACTCAGTGTGGAGTGTTCTGGAAGCTGAAGCGTGCAAAAAACCGCATAAAACGATTGATTCTCTGAAGAAAGCGCTTCAAAAAGCATGGGATTCGCTTTCACCCGCCTACTTGCGTGCCACCGTAGATGACTTTCCAAAGCGTCTTGAAGCTTGTGTGAAAGCCGATGGTCGACATTTCGAAAAAAATCTTCAAAATTTTATTTGATATTGTTAATAAATTGTTTATCAAAAAGTTTTATGTGTTTTCCATTCCTAGTTTTGAAGGAATTGAGTCTTTAAGATGGGACACTAATTATGGACCACCCTGTATATATATATATATATATATATATATATATATATATATATATATATATATATATATATATATATTTTTATATATATATATATATATATATATATATATATATATATATATGTATATATACTGTACTGTGAATAAGTTTTAGACCACTTACATTTTTTTCAAAAAATCCCGGAGAATTCTTCTTTAATATTTAAGTTTGTAGTTCTAAATTATAAACTTATTAAAACACATGTATTTCACACAAAATATGGAACAATTACAAACTTTTTAATGTCAAACTTCATAAAAAACTCTTAATATTTACTTTAATGTCCTCCTTTTGCCTCAATCCCAGCCATTATTCGCCAGGGAATAGATTCATACAAGTTAGTTATAAAATCCAGGGGTATGTTGTGCCTTTCTATTTGAAGTACTTCAAAACATTCTTCAGCATTTCGGGGAGCATGTTCGACCTTCTTTCTGTCAAGGTAATCCCAAATATGCTCAATTATATTCAAAACTCGACTCTGGGGAGGCCAGGTTATCTATTCCAGTACTCCTTCCTCTGCCATTTCATTTAAATAATTTTTTTGCCACTTGGGAGCAATGTTTTGGGTCATTGTCCTGCTGCAGAAAAAAATTATGACCTATTAGTCTTATTCTGGATGATACAGCATGGTGCCATAGGATATCCACATAACGTTCCCCGGTGAATCGCTCCCCTATTTTGATCAAATCACCTACTCCAGATGAAGATAAACAGCCTCAAACTTGTAATGAGCCTCCTCTGTGTTTAATAGTAGTGTTTAAACACTTGGGTTGATAAGCTTCTTTAATTCTTCTTCAAACATATTGGCGTTCTTTCATTCTAAAAATTCAACTCTTCTTTTATATTATTAAACTTAAGTGCTTTAAAAAATTACATAGGAAAAAAATTGTAGATATGTCTAATTATACAAGTGGTCTAAAACTTGTTCACAGTACTGTATATATACATTTCCGTTAAAATATTTCAAAGTTTTTTTTACATATCTTATCAAGTATTATTTTAAGAATTTATTTGTGTTTTGGTGAATTAATTGCTTTTCAAACATTTTGAATTTTACACAATTGAGCTAATGATGCATAAAATTGACTGCAAAAAAAATAATCATACAGTTTAAAATAAATGTCAAATTGATCAAATTCCATGGAAATTAGTACCAAGTGGGGCCTCCTTTAGCCTTCATGGCCTCATCTAGATGATTTGGCATCGAGTTGATCAAATTTTATGTCTTTTCTGTTCTTATATTATCCAATACCCTCATTATAGCTTCTTTCAAGTTGTCTTTGCGTCTAAATGCTTGGTCGCAAACTTTTCTATCCCAAATATACCACCAATTTTCTATTGGATTCAAGTCCAGACTTTGAAATGGCCATTCCAAAACATTGATGTTAACATTACTTAACCCCACCTTTATATATATATATATATATATATATATATATATATATATATATATATATATATATATATATATATATATATATATATATATATATATATATATATATATATATATATATATATATATATATATATATATATATATATATAAAGGTTGGGTTAAGTAATGTTAACATTTTTTATTTCTTATGATGAGGATGCTAAAAAAATCATAGAGAATGTTATCATACAAAAAACAGTTATGTATTAGTATTTCAGTTGAAATATTTTTATTCAAAATGGCAATAAAGCAGCAACAAGTGCATGATGCAATTTTGCACGCTCGAGTGGAAAATCCTGATTTGTCTATTAAATCGATTTTAAAAACTGTTCAATGTTCTAAATTCACTGTGGTTAGAATGTTAAATAAGTATTTGGTGCTTAATACAATGAATAGAAAGCCTGGAAGCGACAACAACTTGAACATTAAGAAAAAACTGAAGACAAATAATTTGGCAAAAATAAGGGCAAATCCTAACATTTCTGAGCAAGATTTGGCACTAAAATGCAAAACTAGCAGACAGATGGTCCAGACTATCAAGAAAAAGCATAAAATTAAATCTTTCAAGATGTATAAATCGCCAGATTGCAATGCTGAAGAAAATTTATTGACAAGAAGTCGTGCAGGAAAATTATACAAATTATTGTGTAGAAAAAAAACAGTATAAATATGGATTAAACTTATGTTAAACTAAATTTTAAAACAATTTAAGGATTCATTTTTATATGGGAGTCTCCAGAAAAAAGGTAAAGACTAAATTTAAAACAATAAAACTAAAAAATTCTCTCCAAAAATTATAATTTGGCAAGCCATATGTCAATGTGGATTGAAAACCGAAAGTTTCATCACTAATTCCACAATAAATAGTGAAATTTATCAAAAAGCCTTTAAAGCTCTTATAGCTCTTATTGAATATCTAAAAGCTCTTATTGAATGCCCGTATATATCTAAAAACTCTTATTGAATGCCCGTATATATCTAAAAACTCTTATTAAATGCCCGTATATATCTAAAAACTCTTATTGAATGCCCGTATATATCTAAAAACTCTTATTAAATGCCCGTATATATCTAAAAACTCTTATTGAATGCCCGTATATATCTAAAAACTCTTATTGAATGCCCGTATATATCTAAAAACTCTTATTAAATGCCCGTATATATCTAAAAACTCTTATTATATCTTATTGAATGCCCATAAATCTAAAAGGTCTTATTAAATGGCCACAATGGTAATACAATCTTTTGGCCTGACCCAGCATCTTGTCATTACTCTAAATCTACTTAAAACTTCTGCAATGCCAATAGTATCAATTTCATACCTAGAACACACAATCCTGCAAATTATCCTGAACTTTGTCCAATTGAGCAATATTGGGACAAATATTAAAGCCAAATTATGTAAGAAGTTAAGACAAGCAAAATCAAGTACTGGCTTTAATAAGAA